>NC_134807.1:48897556-48900056 GCF_046742065.1 Oratosquilla oratoria
TCAGCCTTTCTACTTTCTTGTAATCTTCCACTCTTCCATTTTTTTAACGTTATTTGTTTTGTTGCTAGTCCTCTTTCAGGCCCCGAATAGTCAACACTAAGAATCATACCCATAGTGTAGTGTCCTATCGAACACAGTTCTTAAACAGTCTTAAATAGTGTGATGATTCGAATAATAAAACTTCTATTAGTGAAGATAATGTAAATGGAGTTCCTTAGGGTTCCGTTCCTGGGCCACTTATTTCCATAGTATATATCAGTGATATAGATTATGGACTGAAATGTACCAAATATAATTTTTCACTAAACTAAAATCGAGTGAGTATACAAGAGCATTTAGAAACAAATTACGTAATGGTATCGAATGTCTGAAAGCTATGCATTAATTGGATGACCCTTGAACATGGCCATATAGGTAGTCGCTTGATTGATTTTCTTGGTGACAATTACTTAATTCAGCATGTAAAAGAGCTCACAAGATATGGAAACTTACTTGATCTATTGATCACTAGCCGCGAAAGTATGCTTACTGATGTAGAAGTCGATGAAACTGTTGCAAATAGCGATCACAACTTAGTTATATTCAAACTCCTAAACAATTTTAGAATAGATACTTGTGTTTCTAAAATACCCGATTTCAGTAAAGCTCAGTTCATAGGACTACGTCAGGAGCTTCAGCCTACAGATTGGGAGGCAAAATTAAGCGAAAGACCTGTAGATCAAGTGTGGGAAATATTTCAAAATACGCTCACTAAGATGATTCATACTTACATTCCTTTTAAGGACAGACGTCCACCAAATCTGGCTTGCCCAAAGTGGCTCGACAAAGAAACTGAAAAAAGTATTGCTAAAAAGAGACAGGCTTATAAGAAATATAAGTGCTCGGGTGCATCTAATGACTATGAAAGTTATGTATCAATACAAAGAGATTTAAAAAAGACAATAAGAAATAAAAGAAAACGACAACACGAAATGAACATCGCTGATAAATCCAAAGAGAATCCCAAACAATTCTATAGTTACATTAGAGATAAAAAGGTTGTTAGGAATCACATTGGTCCACTATTATCTGCAGACGGTCAACTTGAGTATTCAAATGAAGGAATGTGTAGTATTTTAAACAATTATTTTAGTTCAGTATTCGTAAACGAAACACCTCAAAGTGAACTCCAAACTGAAACCTGTGAAAAGTCTAGGGTAAACTTACTCACCACGGTAAATATAACAAAAGAAAAAATTAAAAGGTGTATAGAGAAACTCAAAGTTAATAAAACACCAGGGCCTGACAGTTGGCATCCAAGAATCTTAAAGGAAATGAAAAATGAGATTGTTGCTCCATTAGAAATTATTTTCAAGAAATCCATCATATCCGGAGATGTCCCAAGAGAATGGAAGCTAGCTAACTTTACTCCCATATTCAAAAAAGGTGACAAAAAGAAACCAAATAACTATAGGTCTATAAGTTTGACTTCAATCGTAGGAAAAATAATGGAAACTATCATCAGAGATGCTATCGAACATCATTTAGAAAGTAACCGTTTGATAAATGATAGCCAGCATGGTTTCAGACGGAAACGTTTTTTGCGTGACTAACTTACTCGAATTCTACAACACAGTTATCTCGAATTATGACAAAAGAAACAATATAGATTTAATATATCTAGACTTTGCAAAAGCTTTTGATACCGTCCCACACGAAAGACTACTTACTAAATTAGCTTCGCACGGAATAAGTGGTAGCTTATTAATTTGGACTAGTAATTGGTTGAATGATCGAAAACAGAGAGTTGTTTTAAATGGAAAACTTCTAGATGATATAGACCATGGACTAAAATCTACTGTTTCCAAATTTGCTGATGATACAAAACTGTGCGGAATGGCAAATGATCACTTAAATCAACTAGATATTCAAGAAGATTTAGATCAATTACAGCAATGGTCTAAAAAATGGCTAATGAAATTTAACACAAGTAAATGCACATAGGTAAAAATAACAGTAAGTACGATTACAAGTTATCTGGAAATTCGTTAACAAAAGTGGATAGTGAAAAAGATCTCACCGTAATTATCAGTAACGATCTCAAATCATCCAAGCAGTGTATTTCAGCCTCTGAGAAAGCAAATAAGATTCTAGGACTAATTGCGCGATCTTTTGATTTCAAAAGTCCATCACTATATAAATCGCTATATAAAATCGCTATATAAATCGTTAGTTCGTCCACATTTGGAATAAACTGTTTCCGTATGGTCACCGAATCTCATTAAAGACATTGACAGACTGGAAAAAGTACAAGGGTGAGCCACAAAACAGATTCCAAATATCAAAAATAAATCATACGAAAATCGACTAAAACATATGAATCTGTTTTCCCTAAAAAAGCTATATGTGAATTCATTATTATTTACTATTTACCTGTTTGTTTATTATCTACCTATACCTATGCATTTATGTATTTTATTCATTATTTACATTATTATATTTTTTATTTATTAATTCATTA
>NC_134807.1:48917556-48922556 GCF_046742065.1 Oratosquilla oratoria
TTGCATGAAGCCTGTGCTGCACATGTAGAGGTTGCACTTGTGAAAACTGATATAAAAAAGAAAACAGAGGAAACCCTTGAATCACCGACTGTAGTTGTTAATGAATGTTTGTCAGACATATCCCAGTCTAGTCTAGCTGCCATTCCTAATATGCCTGCTTTGAGGAAAATAATACAAATGAAGCGTAATTCAGTAATAAACGCCCCCACCAATCCAGCTGACTTACAACAATTGTTTGTGCCAGAATGCTACAGAATATATGTCCCTCAACCAGGTGTGGAAGAAATTTTTTTACTATGTGATAGTGGACCAAGTCACGACCGGAAATTAATCTTCGGGAGACATACCTGGCTACAGTACTTAATGACATCTGATATGTGGTTTGCCGATGGCACATTCAGTATTGCTCCCAGCCTCTTTTGTCAGATTTATATAATCATAGTGAAAAAAACAAACAAAAAAAAACGGAGTTCACCCTACAGTTTATGCTCTTTTGCACAACAAGCAACGCACCACATACGTGAAAATGTTCGAGTTATTGAAAGAAATAGAACCAAACTTGAAACCCAGTTCAATCGTCTGCGATTTTGAACAAGCTGCACACAGTGCTATGAAGGAAACATTCCCTGATGTTCAAATAAAAGGATGTTTTTTCATTTAGCTCAAAATATGCAAAAACATCTAGCTAGACTGGGGTTCACTAGTTTGTATAACACTGATCCAGATTTTGCGTTAAAAGCTAAAATGATTATTGCCATTGCCTTTGTGCCTTTGAACAAGATCGATGAATATCTGGATACTCTAGCGACCGAACTGTCGCAAGAACTTCAAGATTTACTCAACTGGTTTGAAGATACATATGTTGGTCGTCAGAACAGACGAGGAAATGGAAGACGAACTCCTCTATTTGTCCCTGAAATTTGGAACCTTTATCAGAGAACGTTAAATGGCGAAGACCGCACAAACAATAATGCTGAGGCAGCCACCGTCGACTTAGATACGAACTTGGCATGCAGCATCCCACCATATGGAAACCAGAAAGGTAGAGATGCATATTATGAAAAGTTACTGGCCGGTCATGAACCACCACAGAAACTAAAAAAGTATAGAGATGCAGACAGAAAAATATAGGAAACTGTTCTTAGATTTGAAAACATGGATGCTGTCGAGTATTTGAGAAGCCTTGCTCATAATTACCAAATGAATTTTTTGTAATACTTTTAAAAGATTTTATAAAAAGATTTTATAAAATGAACTAAATAAAACTATGTTACGGTTTTATAAAAAAAAAAAAAAAATAGTATATATGGCTGGCGCCAAAACAGCCGGCGCCCAAACGGCCGTTCCCAACTGTCAAGTGGCGACCAAACGGCCGCGCCCAATAGTCCCATTCCGCATTCAAAGTACTCCATGTACAAGTTGGTCACAACGGGAGATTTATTAGAGCCTATGCTACAACCGAATTTCTATCTAAATAATTGGTCCTGGAAAGAAAAGACATTGGAGGAAACACAAAGGCGAACTAAATAAATTATTTTGTTGACTGGAAGGGGGAAATTGTCCTGAAACGGTTGTAGCCTGGTTTCTAAAAATGTAAGAACATCCTCTACATTGATTTTAGTAAAGAGAGAGGTTATGTCAAGACTGAGTAACTTGACATCCTGTGTATTGACATTCTTAATTTTGGAAATGAAATCTAAGGAGTTTTTAATGTGAGAGTTGGAAAATTGGCCAACGAAAAGTGACAAAAGCTCTGAGAGCCGTTTAGAAAGTTTACTCGTACAGCAGCCTCGATTGGAAATGATGGGCCTCAAAGGAATATCTGGTTTATGAACCTTCGGAAGACCACAAAATTAGGGAAGCTTGGGATTTGTGACCTTCAGATTATTAATGGAATTATCAACTGAAATCTTGCAAACTTGTTTGTTAAATTCAGCGGCTGAGGTCATAAGGCGGTTTTTGTTGAGCTTTTCGTAGGTGTCTGAGTCATGTAACAAATCATAGGCTTTCTTAACATAATCAGAAAGTTCTAAAATGACAACTTAGCTTCCTTTGTCCGCTTTGGTAATAATGATGGTATATAATTTCTTCAAAGCTGACAGTTAAATCACAATCACTGTTAAAACACTCAGAAATACCATTAAGCAAAAAACCTTTGAGGCACGCAAGATCTTTATCATAATTATTATTAGTCAAGAATTTGTCAAAACCTACCAAATAGTCTAACACATGCTGTTTCTCTGGTGTGAGTGCGAAGTTAAGGCCAAGGCCCAAAATTTTTGTGTCTTAGTAAGATCAACAGAGGAGAGATTAATGACGTTTGCTGTGAGGACAAATTTAGACTAAACACTGTTGTCACATAACCGGTTAAGTTTCCGGTTCAGCAGAATGTTACATAGTGTGGAGTGAGAGAATATATATAGCTAAGAGGGGTACATATGGGGACAGGGAAAAGGGGAGGACTCAGGTTATATGTCCTTGATGAGGTCGGGGCGAAGGTTGACTGATGGCGAGGTCAAGTCCGACTACTTTTGAGATGGATTTCTTTTCAGCCAACCAAGTTATGCAGTCTGGGGACCATTGACCTCTGGAGGTATTAAAATTTGGAATATGTTTAATCAGGGAGGATTCAATCATTGTTCCCCAAAAACTGCAGTGGGATTTGTAGACGATGGCGGTATTATCCCAGTTTATGCGTTTATTTATTTTGCTAGTATGTAGGAACGCTGCGAAATTCTTTTTACCATATTTGATAAATTTTTTATGTTCCTTAATCACCTGTTGTCAACTCTCTTCTTGTTTGGTTTACAAACTACCTTGTAAAGACTGTGGAGAAGTGTACTGGGGCCAAACAGTAAGAGAGTGGACAATAAGGATTAAGGAACATAAAAAGTCCATCAAATATGGTAAAAAGAATTCACCTCTTTTCCCGGTCCCCATATGTACCCCTCTTTACTATATATATCCTCTCACTCCACACTATATAACCTTCTGCTGAAGAGGACCAAAGATAGTAGTCGAAATATACAGATCATCTGTCCATCATATCTCATTCTCCGACAGTGGGTTGATAAGTCTCATTTTAAATGCACAACTACATTATACCTGTTCGTTTGTACCCTGTTTGCGTAGCGAGTTTAGTATTGCTATTTGTTCTACCGAGTCAAAGGCCTTCTCTTATTCTACATAAGATAAACACAGAGGTATCTTGTATTCTGTCGTTTTCTCGATTAGTTGGTTTATCGCCTGCAAATGGTCTAGAGTTGAACATCCGCTTCTAAGGCCTGCCTATTCTCTCGGTTGGTTTCCATCTAAAACTTGACTTAGTCTATTTGTAAGGATCTTGGAGAATACTTTATATACGTTTGATAGCAAGCTAATCGGTCGATAGTTACTAAGATCCTTGTGGTCTCTTTTTTTTATGAAGCAAGATCACTATAGCATTGCACCACACATCAGGAACGCTTTCTTGATGTAAGCACTGGGTGTACAACTGAACTAATTTAGTATGAACTATTTACAAAGGATTACAAAGGCGGAGCATGCCGACAGGAGACCTTTTGATCCATATCTAGGTCGGATGCGAAAAAAAAATCATATTAATATTAAAATAATAAATAAAAACTATAATAATGTAAATAACAAAAAAAATACACAAATAAATGCATAGGTATAGTTAAAATAATAAACAAACAGGTAAATAGTAAATAATAATAAATTGACATATAACTAATAATAAATGAAAATCAGACAGACAAATGATAAAAAAAAAAAAAATAGTATAAGATGAATTATAATCATTACAGCATCTTTCAACAGATCTATTGATATAACATCTTCCCCTGGTGCTTTTCCACGTTTCATAGTTTTTAGAGGAAGTTCTATTTCTTCCTTTGTAATCTCTGGTACACTAACGTCTACAGATGAATTTACCGACTCAACTAAGGTCTTTGACGAGTAAAGCTCTTGGTAAAATTCTTCTACACTTTTTACTATTTTGTCTCTACATATGATTATTTTATCCATTTCTATCTTTCAAACATATCATTTGCTGTCTTCCTAAAGCATGTCTGCGCTCGGTCACTTTAATAATTTTACTTTTCCAAATAGTTTCTTCTATTTCATCCATGTTTCTCTTTCTTTTCTCTAATCTCTGTCTTTTGTTGATACATACATACATACATATACCAAGGCTTTTTTCCCCCTTACCAGGGAGGTAGCCAAAAAGGACAAGGCACAAAAACATTCCCACCCATTCCATCCCCGAAAACACTCCACACCCCTCCACCCTCCCTCCCATCTTAGCACCTCCTAGATGACGGGTCATCCCTGCACCCTGTCCACTGCCCTGGGTCAGAAGCAGTGTCGCAGGACATAGCACATCCACAGCAAGGCCGCTTCATTAAATCGGCGACCCCCCTCTCCGTCCCCCCATATAAAGGAGAGGACGGGGAGAAATCCCTTCGGGCTGCGTCAAAAATTTTTGCTCACACACACTACCTCACCCCCCATTCCCCCCTCCAATCCACCTCATGCATCACAACATTTTCCATATACAACCATTCTCCATTCACCCCTGTCTTCTGTCCTCTCCCGTCCTTCCTCAACCGACATTCCCCTCTTCCCCAAAGCCCCCTTCACCCCATCCATCCATCTCATCCTAGGACGTCCCCTCATTTCACTCCCTCCACATCTGCCTTCCATACCTCCTTTACTAGTCTTTCTTCACTCATTCTTTCCATGTGTCCAAACCATCCTAATACTCTTTCATCCACCCTATCTCCCAGCTCCCTTTCCACCCCTGTTCTCCTCCTCACTTCCTCATTTCTCACTCAATCTAGCCTAGTAACCCCCATCATACTTCTCAGACATTTAATCTCAAACACATTCAAGTTCCTTCTCTCTTCCTCTCTTATGTTCCATGTTTCTGCCCCATACAGTTCTGTTGGCACAATCACTCCTTCATACAGTCTCCTCTTAGCATCCATTCCCATATTCCT
>NC_134807.1:48930056-48932556 GCF_046742065.1 Oratosquilla oratoria
TTTCTTTTTTGAGGTGATTCTAAGAAATCTCTCTCTTTACAAGACGATCTAAAAGATAACTATCTTCTTAGACTGAGATCAGGGAAAATTCTTGAACTTCTTCTGCAGTAGAAAATATTTAGTACAAGAAAGCTAATCTATTCTTAAATCTAGTTCAAGTCAAAACAAATGTTTGTGAAATGCGCTGCTGTAACAAACAAAGAGGATCTCCTAATATCTGACTAATGAATTCTGAAACATAGTTGACTGATTATGGCTGCCTAGTCCTAGGTATAAGCTTCAGCTTGCTTCGTAATTTATCGGTCAGGGATGGAAACACAATCCTTCCGTAGATTTTTCTTCTCTCCCTCTCTCTCTCTCTTTCTCTCTCTCTCTCTCTCTCTCTCTCTCTCTCTCTCTCTCTATATATATATATATATATATATATATATATATATATCTTTCTCTCTTACTTGCTCAACATACTTTTTCCTCTTTTTCAACGCCCCTTTCACCCCCATCAATCCATCCATCCCATCTTCGATCGTCTCCTGAAGTTTCCTCCCTTCACCACTGCCTTCCACACCTCTTTTACTAATCTTTCTTTTTTTTTTTTTGCTCATTCTTTTGTGTCCAAACCATCCCAGTACTCTTTCACCAGCATTATCTGCCCTCTCATTTTTCACTGCAGCTCTCCTCCTCACTTCCTCGTTTCTCACTTTATCCAACCTAGTAACCACTACCATACTTCTCAGACATTTCATCTCAAGCACATTTAAATTTTTCCTCTCTGCCTCTCTCAAACTCACCGTCAGTTTCATTAATTAAAAAAATAAAATAAGAATAAATAAATAGGTAAGATAAAAATAGACGTTATTGAGGGATTTTAACGAAGATACCCTTAGACGGGATGCTTGCTCAAACTGGTTAATTTTAGTGATTAGAAATGCATGATTTGGAAAGAAGAATATGGGGGAAAAGAGGCGGAGAATAATGATATATCAGTAACATATAGAATTCCAATAGAAATTTAAGAGAAGAAAGCTTACAATGACGGCCCAGCGACAATGATATTATGCACATACAAAGCATACACAGGGAACAAAATGATGGGGCTAGATTTTCTTACAATAATACTAAATCGTCTTTTTTAGAACATATGCAAAACAAATCATAAGAGATATTGTGTTTAGAAGTTTTGATTATGTTTATCAAGTAAATAAGCTTAGAAAAATATAGAAAAATAGAACCAGGAAAAATGATGAGTGGATAACAAAGAAAATATATAGAGAGTACAAAGAAATAAAAGAGAAAATGAAAGCAAAAAATAAGACAAAAGATAGGTTAATTTGGAAGACAGGGTCTTATCAGGGCGCTCGACATCACTGATAAGTACGTGATTCAAGTTGCATAAAACCACAATATTCGTACAGGCAGACAAACAGTTCAATTTTCTTATTTTTCAAACAATATTGATTAAACTATATATGAAACACCAATTTTCTTATATTGGACCTATACTGGAACTTACTTTCGGTTTCATTATGTGTTCACAAGTATCCCAGTTTATTAGCTATTATAAGCGCGTACAATGTAGGAGTAAATGTAAAAACTTTTCATTTGCTGGAATGGAATGGTATATTCTTAGCAATACTTGGAGTGAATTTGTCTATATACAATGTGAAAAAATCTAAAATTATATATCTAACTTGTCATGCAATGAATAATTAATTCTATCTAATAGTAACAAATCATCATTATTAACTTCTTTACTGGAACACTTAAGACGAGATGAAAAAGGATTTGTATTACGTTGTTGACATAAATGTTTCGAAAGCTTGTACCATCTAGGATGCGTAGTGAGAACGTGTTGCAGGTTTATGTAGGGGCACGAACAAAAATATGGAATGCGTCACATATACTACCTTTGCTTTTTGAGTGCCCAAAAACAGCATGCACACAGGTGAGCTCCAATGATGCACCAATATGAAAACTTCTTCAGAAAAATATTCCAGTCCAAATAGATAGCCCATAACTATGCCATCCATCCACACATCTTAGCTACTGTCAAAAATATTTAGGGAGTCAAGACTACTCTCAAAAGACGATGAAAAACTCAATATCGCTGAATATCGTCTGTTTTGCTATAGAACACTTAGTTTGATACACAACACATGACACCATCGGAACTAATACCAAGCGATGGCGCTCTATGCTGTGTTTTAGATTACAGATTAGCAGACGACGAATATTTTCGCCAAATATCCCTCAAATAGTAATTTTGAGATAAGATATTTATTTCAAATATGGTTATCGTGAAAATAAACGAGATTACAAAAAGGAAAATGCAAAGTTGTACCTGGGCTTGGTAGTTACTTTTTATCTCCTTCGCTACAACACCTTTTACAGACTCTCCCTAGCTAACTCCTTAGATAACTTTAGTAAGCTTCTAAACTAGCTAAAGATCGAAACGGACAGTAAATAAAGAAAGTATCTAATGTTGTGCCACTTGTGCCCATCA
>NC_134807.1:48947556-48950056 GCF_046742065.1 Oratosquilla oratoria
AGCATAGTTTGTATTTCCTTCCGTCAAGTAAATCAAGAGTATTACCTTTGCTAGTCATAAACCATGTGAGATCCTCTTAGTTACTTTGCGCCATTCTGATATCTTGTCCTTTAGTATTGTTCTTATATATCGGACCCCAGGAAATCTCTCTGCCATTTCAAAAGGTTACCACCTCCAATATGGTCTACTTCCCATATTAATTGTTTGGGAAGTACTTATATAATGCTTTCTTTAAATCAAAATACAAATAATGCAACCAACCCCTTCTCTCTCTATCTCCCCCCCTCTCTCTCTCTCTCTCTCTCTCTCTCTCTCTCTCTCTCTCTCTCTTTTCTAGCACATCAGACGCTCTTATATAGAAGCTTGATAAGTTTGATACACATGAACGTCCACTCTTGAAGTCAAATTGATCGTCTGCCAAAGTGTTCTCTTTTCAAAATATCTGCCCCACTTCTCTTTGGCATTCTTTCACACATGATTTTAGTGTCGGGGATATTGGCTGGTAACTCAGGATGTACTCCTTACTTACCTTGATGAATTGGTCTCACATTAGATTTATTCCAATCCTGAGGCAATATCCTTTCTTTTAATGAGCAGTTATGTTATGAATTTTGTCAACTAACTGTTCTTTACATTCCGTTTCCAGTATGAGATCCTGTCAGGTTCTAAAGCTTTCCAAATATTCAATATTTCCAATGCTTTGTTTCCATTTATGTGTCTTTTAATCCAACATTCCTTTTCACACTCTTCTCTATAAACTTATTTTCCTTGCTGAGATACAAACCGATTCGGACTTTTTTTTTCGGTCTGAATTGATGAACTTCCATAAACTTTTCCTTGTCCCTTACTTGTTAAGGTAAGCTCTTGCATTTATCGCTATACACCTCCCAAAATTATGTTCTTTGTGTGTGTGTGTACGTGTGCGTGTGTGTGTGTGTGTGTGTGTGTGTGTGTGTGTGTGTGTGTGTGTGTGTGTGTGTGTGTGTGTGTGTGTGTGTGTGTGTGTGTGTGTGTGTGTGTGTGTGTGTGTGTGTGTGTGTGTGTGTGTGTGTGTGTGTGTGTGTGTGTGTGTGTGTGTGTGTGTGTGTACGTGTGCGTGTGTGTGTGCGTGTGTGTGTGTGTGTGTGTGTGTGTGTGTGTGTGTGTGTGTGTGTGTGTGTGTGTGTGTGTGTGTGTGTGTGTGTGTGTGTGTGTGTGTGTGTGTGTGTGTTTTGGGGGAAGGAGTGGGTGTCAATCTCATGATCAGGAGGTCTTGAGTTCGATTCCCGCTACCCACTGTGGGCTACGCCGCATTGGTTCCTGACAGCCCTAGGCAGGCGAGGAGGAGACCTGTCATCGGCCTTAAAAACCGCAACTGACAGGCTTTGTCACTTTCCACTGCGTGGGAGTGTGATGGTGAACTGATAAGTGGTTACCACACCACTCCACTTCTGCCTATTCCAGTCTGGGGCGATTCAGACTTTCAATGATTTTGTTCATCGCGTCCTCGTCCATGTAATGCCACTCTTATGCTAATTAACATCTTTAAGTCTCTCCCTTTGTTTCTTATATATGGCTTTCCCGCCACAAAGATCTTATTTCCTTCCTTCCAAAAATGGGGTCATTCTAACATAAACCATCATTTTTCCTCCAAAACATTTATCCTCCATTTAAGATTGGACTGCTAGGATTCTTTATTTAAGAAAAAAGTGAGATGATGAAGTTTTTGTAGTGAAATGAACACATTGATCAATAGAAAACTATAGGCAATGATAGAGAGATATAGCACGTACTTGAAAAAAGTTAACAAATAGTTACTCTCATTCGCCACGATTCCATTTCTTCCCCTCGTGCTCTGTGTAGTTCATCCCATACCTTCCAATTATTTTTTCTTTATAGATGTACCTCCAGCTTTACCCACTCCCTTTTATTATAGTTCTCCTTGTTCTGTTTCAGCCCTGAAGTTCTCTTCGATCGGACCCATCTACTATGAGTACGGCTCCATGGTCATCACCTACGAAGATTCTGATTTGGCTGTCAAAGTCTTCTATACGCTTAGGGAATCTACCTACGAAGACAAGAATCTCCTGGGTAAGGGCTGAAGGAGGAAGAAAAGGATAATCAGGAGCAGAAAGTGGAGTCAGAAGAAAAGAAAGAGAGAGGAAGAGGAGGAGGAGATGAGGAAGAAGAGGAAAAATAAGAAAAGGAGATGGGGAAAAGACGAAAAATAACAGGGGTGTCAGGACGAGAAGTAGTAGGCAGAAAAAAAGGGAGAAGAATTGTAGAAAATGAGGAGGAAGAGGAAGATGTGGAGGAGAAAGGGGGAAACAGGAGGAAGAAGAAGCAGAGTAGCCGAACTATAAGGAAAATGCAGCTGGAAAGAAAGGAAAGAATTAGTAGGAAGAAATAAGAAAGAAGGAGGATGGAAGGAAGAAAAAGAGGAAAAGGAAGAAGTCCAGTAAAAGGGGAAAAGAGGAGAAAAGAGGAAAGAAAAGCAAATAAGAAATTGGAAGATATGGAA
>NC_134807.1:48955056-48957556 GCF_046742065.1 Oratosquilla oratoria
TTCAACATCAATACTAATAATAGCAATTAAGGCATATATACATTTTTGTAGGAAAATATCAAATTTTCTAGTGTATCTTTTGCATTATTTTTTTCTTACCACAATGCCCAACTAAATCAGTTTACTCATACCGAAGTATGATAATATGTGAAGACAAAAAATACTGACCATTTCTTTTCTTCTTTTAGTCTTTACGTGTTCCGCAAGATCAAGACATACAAGATCTTGGTATGTGGAGGGGATGGCACCATCGGCTGGGTTCTGCAGTGCCTGGACAACGTGGGCCAAGACTCAGAGTGTCAGTCTCCCCCCTGTGCCATCGTCCCCCTGGGCACGGGCAACGACCTCGCCCGGGTGCTCCGCTGGGGGCCTGGCTACACGGGCGGAGAGGACCCGCTCAATCTACTAAAGGACGTCATCGACGCCGAAGAGATCCGCCTCGATAGGTGGACAGTCGTCTTCCATCTTGAGGACAAGGGCGACGACAAGCTGGCTGTGACCAATTCTACAGGTGAGTCTTCGGAGTACCCGTAGGGAGAAGAGAGCCTTATTTCCGGCGAAGGAAAGGCAATTCTATGCGGCGCCTGGGCGAACTTCGCCCCCTCAGCTGCACAGGATCACTTTTCCTTCTTCGAAGTGAAATTCATAAACAATGTCACTTACCTGAGGGGGTCAGAAAAGGAGCTTAGGAGATGACAGAAAGTGAGGCCTGGACGGTAATTCTTAGACTTTACCTTCTTCAGCATGCATGGGGTGATTTCCTTTTTTAATTTTTGCTCTTGTTTATGTTCAGGTAATTCCATACAGAAGAGGGTCGAACTGCTGATAAATATGGGCCACGATCAATCGAGAATCCTATTTTTCTCATTCTAAGTCCACTGACTAAAATCCTTTGACTTTCGCAAACAAAATTTGAAAGCCACATTATCACATCGAAGGATTCATACTTTTTCTCCATCATTTTGAAGTTTCTATAACCATTCCTATAATCATCCTCTTTAACTGTTGAAGCCTCAGCCGAATAGAGTACCCTTGTTAAAGCCAGAAAAATATATATCAAGACTACAACAGATTAATGAAAAAAATCCGTAGAACCTGGGTTGCATTGATCATCGGAATAAAACTGCCAGTCAGCAGACAGAAAAAATATATGGGATACGGGAGATTGGAAATCAGTTACTTGGCCTTTCATTGCCTTTGCTGTCGTGACGTGCTCTACAGATTTTACTCTAATGCCAGACGAAATTAGTATATCTTAAGAACATCACAGAAGTTATCTGAAGTAACTTCCTTATTGTAGTGACGTAATCTACAGATCCCATTCTGACTAACACTAGACAACATCATTGTATCCAGGGATCGTCACCATGGTAAAGGAGTTAAAGAGCATTTGTCACAAATGATATAGTCTAACATATGGCGAACACCACAGCATAATCAAGGAGGATCTCTCCTCTCTTTTGGCGTGTTGTTATGCGATTTAACAATGTGGCACTATCCTCGAAGTCTCCAGAACTGCATCATCTCTGAGACTTGGCGACTAAAACAGAGGCAAGGAAAGGATTCACTCTGCCATCGTAAAAATGAACACACTAGTTGAGAATCACTGATAAGACCTTATGAGTGAGTCTAAAGAAGCCTTAGTGACCTTATGAGTGAGACTAATGCCTTAACCCATTCAACTCCGATGACAAGATGTCTTGTCATTTGGTCAAATAAAACAAAAAATCATAAAACACCAAAATGTTTGATCAAACACCAGAAAAATATGACGTCAGTCCTCGCTTCGCTGCGAGCGAAGCGAGGATTGACGTCATATTTTTCTGGTGTTTGATCAAACATTTTGGTGTTTTATGATTTTTTGTTTTATTTGACCAAATGACAAGACATCTTGTCATCGGAGTTGAATGGGTTAATGATCTTATGTGTGTTGCTTTACCCTTATGATTCGCACCAGGGTCTTATTAGTGAGGTTTAGGCATCAAGAAGTTAAGCTACGTCCTTGCGATTGAGGCTTCAACCTTCCAAGTGAGAGTTAGACAGGTCCTACGAGAAAACTATAAACCTTACGAGTGAAGCTGGGGACTTTAAATGAGCCTATGGTCTTATTTGGGAGGCTTGTGATTCAGAGAATGAGTTTTTGATCTTATAAATGAAACTAAGACCTTCTGAAGGAGTCAAGAACCTTAGAATTTATACTGGGATCTTGTGAATGAAGCTAGGGAATAAATCACGGGGCTTAGGCGTGAAGAGGAAGGTTCATCGTCTCATTTCTTAACAACACTCTTCTATTTTTTTTTTTTTCGTGTTCTTCCACAACTTAATCTATTGCTATTGGCAGGTACAACTCAAATGCTAAACTACAGCGTGATGGTGCTGACAGGAACAGCCAAAAATATCAATGTAACGTGATGCCGTTGGTAGGACAAAAAAAAAAAGAACATATTTTGATATTAATATCAGTTCCTTATTAAGAGAAAATGCTTGTGACTCACTGGGT
>NC_134807.1:48960554-48985554 GCF_046742065.1 Oratosquilla oratoria
ATATTAAATGAATAGTACTGTAAGGTACTATGGAATAGATTTGAACGATAAACCAAAGGTTACACAGCTGTTTCAAAGTTAGATGAATTCTGCGTATGTGTTTTTCTTCAGAACCTCTCTTCCTGAGCCTTTGAAAAGTGTCGGCTTAAGACACCAGGTGTGGAGTTGAGGGTGCTGATAGTTTTTTAATATAAGCTGTTGGGAAGTAATTCATTCCGACGCTCGTCTCGTACAACCACCGTGAGAAGGTCACCATCGTTAGTCTCTGTGGAAGAGTAAACAGATGATGACTAAAGTAAAAATAAAGTGTCCCAAGCACAAAAACAAGTGAGTGGTATGGTGATGAGGTAAACACAAGGAACTGTTGGAGATTTATTACTGACGTTTCGTCCTCACCAGTACTTCTTCAAAGTACTTGCAACCACAAAAGTATTAACCCCTTATGTATCAAGCTAAGTTTGCCACGTTCCTCCGTGGTCGACCTCACTCCTACCCCTCCGTTCAGCTTCGAGAACTACCAAGCAGCTCACCATTCGTGCTAATTTAATTAACCCATCTCGATGGTTGTTGCTCGGATGGAATGCGATATACGCTGCTTTAACTATTTTTATCCTTTTCTTTGCGAGTTCTTTTTGGAACACCACTATTCCATCCCAGTCCGGCAATTGGCCATGACTCTCAACGTGGGCCCTGACATCATTTTATGACTTGTCCACTTTTTGATTCCTCCGCTGATTTCTCATTAATAACTCATTGCGAATTAACGCGAATGGTGAACTGTTTGATACTTCGCGAAGCTGAACGGAGGGGTGGGAGGAGTGGTCGACTACGGAGGAACGTGGCAATCTTCGTCTGATACAAAAGGTGTTAATATTCCTGTGTTTACCTCAACACCATACCACTCACCTGTCGTACATCCATAAAAAAAACTCTCGCTCTCTCAAAATAGGCATCACATGGTGCCATGCTCAACTTCCTATAGGGTGATAATAGTTATATTTACTTATCTGCAATGAATATCTAGTTAGAGTCCTTTAAATACACGTGAATTTGTCCAACTTTTAAGGTCATTCAAGGTCAAGCGTCTTTATGTCAAGTTAAAGCACATATATGATTTCGTAAATGCTGATATCAATAAACATCTACTTATCTGTAGCCATGATCGAAGTAAGTCTCATTAAATTCCGTGACCTTGAGCTTGGTTATTCAAGCTATGAAATTATATAATTGTAATGTATGAACCAAAAGAAAGAATTCAAATAAAGAATTGAAGATATGTAAAAACAAAGTAACAAAGAAACAAGAAACAGAGAAAAAAGGAGAAATGAAGAATTGAAGAATTAATAAAGACGAGAAAACAAGAGAAAAAGGAAAAACTAAAAAAGCAAAAACACAAAAAGGAAACAGCGAAACATAAATGAAAACAAATAGGAAAACAGAGTAACAAAAAGAGAGAAAAACTGAAAACATACAAGCAAAACAACCAATGCTCAGAGATATAAGCAATTACACGCACAATAAAGCAAGGGACAAAAAAGAGAAACAAAACAATTATATCATTAAAGAAAAAAGAAAAACCAGTGACGCAGGTGATCAAAGAAACAGCAAAAGAGTATATCAAAGAAGAGAAAGAGAGGAAGAGAGAGACAAGAGAAGAAAGGGGAAAAAAGAAAGAAAGAAAGAAAAGGGAAAGAGAGAATGAAAAAAGAAAAAACGAGAAAGGAAAAAAGAAAGAACGAAGGCAGAAAAAAAGGAAGGAAGAAACACAGTAAGAAAGAAAGAAAGACTGAAAGAAAGAAAGAGAGAAAGAAAGAAAGAAAGAAAGATAGAAGGGGAAAAGAGAAAAAGAAAAAAGGAAAAGAAGAAAAAAGTAAAAAGAAAAGAAGAAAGGAAAAAGACAGAAAAATAAAGAAAGAAACAGAAAAAAGAAAAAAAAGTAAAAAAAAGAAAGAAAGGAAGAATAGAAGAAAAAAGAAAAAAGAAAGAAAAAAGAAATAAATAAAAAGAAAGAAGAGAAAGACAAAAAAAGAAAGACAGAAAGGAAACGACAAACAGAAAAGATATATAAAAATACCAAAAGAATCACGTGAGATAGAAAGAAAGAAAAAAGTGAAAAAGAAGGAAGAGAGAAAGAAAAAAGAGAAAAAAAAGAAAGAATGAATGAATGAAAGAATGAATGAATGAATAGATGAATGAATGAATAAATTAATGAATGAATGTATGAATGAATGAATGAAACAAACAAACAAACAAACAAACAAACAAACAAACAAACAAACAAACAAACAAACAAACAAACAAACAAACAAACAAACAAACAAACAAACAAACAAACAAACAAACAAACAAACACGCAAACAAACACGCAAACAAGCAAACAAGCAAACAAGCAAACAAGCAAACAAGCAAACAAGCAAACAAGCAAACAAGCAAACAAGCAAACAAGCAAACAAGCAAACAAGCAAACAAGCAAACAAGCAAACAAGCAAACAAGCAAACAAGCAAACAAACAAACAAACAAACAAGCAAACAAACAAACAAACAAACAAACAAACAAAAAAGAAAGAAAAAAAACGAGAAAGAATGAAGGAAAGAAAAAGAAAACCGAAAGAAGGGAGGAAAGCCAGAAATAGAAGAAAGAAAGAAAGAAAGAAAGAAAGAAAGAAAGAAAGAAAGAAAGAAAGAAAGAAAGAAAGAAAGAAAGACAGACAGAAAGAAAGAAAGAAAGAAAGAAAAACGAAAGAATGAAAGAAAAAAGAAAAAGAAGAAGAAATGTAAAAAGGAAGAACGAAAGAAAGAAAGACAAACGAAAGAATTAAAGAAAGAAAAAAGAAAAAGAAGAAATAATGAAAAAGGAAGAACGAAAGAAAGAAAGAAAGAAAGAAAGAAAGAAAGAAAGAAAGAAAGAAAGAAAGAAAGAAAGAAAGAAAGAAGAAAGGAAAAAGAAAGAAAGAAGTGAAGAGGGAAAAAAGGAAAAGAAGAAAAAAAGGAAAGGAAGAAAGAAAGAAAGAAAAAAGACAGAAAGAATGAAGGAAAGAAGGAAAAAAGAAAGTAAGGAAAGGAAGAAAGAAAAAAGAAAGAAATAAAGGAAGAAAGAAAGAAAGAAAGAAAGAAAAAAGGATGAAAAAGAAAGAAATAAAGAAAGAAAGAAAACGAGAGAGAGAGAGAGAGAGAGAGAGAGAGAGAGAGAGAGAGAGAGAGAGAGAGAGAGAGAGAGAGAGAGAGAGAGAGAGAGAGAGAGAGAGAGAGAGAGAGAGGAAAAATAAAGATATACAGAAAGAAAGAATCACGAAAGACAGAATGAAAGAAAGAAAGAAAGAAGAAAGAAAAAAGAAAGAAAGAAAGAAAGAGAGAGAGAGAAAGAAAGAAAGAGAGAGAGAAAGAGAGAAAGAGAGAGAGACAAAGAGAGAAAGAATGAAAAAAGAATGAATGAATGAATGAATGAATGAATGAATGAATGAATGAATGAATGAATGTATGAATGAATGAATGAATGAATGAATGAATGAATGAATGAATGAATGAATGAATGAATGAATGAATGAATGAATGAATGAATGTATGAATGTATGAATGAATGAATGAATGAATGAATGAATGAATGAATGAATGAATGAATGAATGAATGAATGAATGAAAGAAAAAGAGAGAAAGGAAGGAAGAAAAAATAGAAAGAAAGAAAGAAAGAATGAATGAATGATTGAAAAAAGAAAGAATGAATGATTGAGAGAAACAACAAAAAAGACATAAAAGGAAAAAATAGAAAGAAAGAAATAAAGAAAGAAAGAAAGAAAGAAGGAAAGATGGAAACACAGAAAGAGAAAAAAGAAAGAAAGAGAGAAAGAAAGAAAAAGAAAGAGGAGAGAAGGATACAAAGAAAGAAAGAAAGAAAAGAGAGATAAAACACTGGAAGAAGAACAGTAATAAAAAAAGAAAAGAAAGAAAGAAAGAAAGAAAGAAAGAAGGAAAGAAATATAGAAAGAAAGAATAGAAAAAAGAAAGAAAGAAAGAAGGAAGGAATGGAAAAAATAGAGAAACACATATACGAAGGAAGACAGAAAGAAAGAAAGAGAAAAAGAAAGAAGGAAGGAAGGAAAGAGAGAGAGAAAGAAAGAGAGAAAATAAGGAAGAAAGAAAGAAAGAAAGAAAGAAAGAAAGAAGGAAGGAAAGAAAGAAAGAAAGAAAGAAAGAAAGAAAAAAGAAAGAAAGAAGGAATTAAAAAAGAGATAGAATAAAGAAAGAAAGAAAGAAACAAACGAAAGAAAAAATAAAAGGAAAAGAGAAAAAAGAAACAAAGAAACAAAGAAAAAGAGGAATGAAAGAAAGAAAAAATAAAGAAAGACGACAGAAAAAAGAAAGAAAGCAAGAAAGAATAGAGAAAGAAAAAACTAATAAGGACAGACAGAAAGAAAGAAAAAGAAAGAAAGAAAGAAAGAAAGAAGGAAAGAAAGAAAGAAAGAAAGAAAGAAAGAAAGAAAGAAAGAAAGAAAGAAAGAAAGAAAGAAGGAAGGAAGGAAGGAAGGAAGGAAGAAACGAAAGAAAAAAAAAGAAAAAAAAAGAGAGGAAGAGAGAGAGAAAGAAACAAAGAAAGAAATAAGAAAGGAAAAAAGAACAAAGAAGTGAAAAAAGAGAGAAACAAAGAAAGGAAGGAAAACAGAAAGAAAAATACATGGAAAAAAAAGAAATAAAGAAAGAAAGAACGAAAGAAAGAAAGAATGAAACAAAGAAAGAAAACATAAAGAAAGAAAGAAAGAAAGAAAGGATGAAAGAAAGAGAAAAGGAAAAAAGAAAGAAGGAAAGAGGAAAGAAAGAAAAAATAAGAAAGAAAGAAAGAAAGAAAAGGAAAACAGAAAAGAACAGAAGAAAGATAAAAGGAAGAAAAAAAAGATAGAGAGAAAAAAACAGAAGAGAAATAAAGATAGAAAGAATTAAAAAATAAGAAAGAAAAAAGAAGCAAGAAACAAAGAAAGAAACAGGAGGGAAAGAAAGAAAAAAGAAGAAAAAGAAATAAGAAGGAATTAAAAAAAAAAGAAAAAAGAGGGAAACAAAGAAAGGAAGTAAAGCAGAAAGAAAGAGATAAAGAAAGAAAGAAAGAAAGAAAGAAAAACGAGAAATAAAGAAAGAACGACAGGAAGAGAAAAATGAAAGAAAGAGGAGAGAAATAAATAAATAAAAAGAGAGAAAGCAAGAAAAAGGAAAGAAAAACAAAATAAAAGAAAATGAAAAGAGAAAAAAGAAGAAAGAAAAAGAGAGAAAAAAGACAATAAGAAAGAAAGAAGAAAGAAAGAAGAAAGTAAGAAAGGAAGAGAGAACAAAAGAAATAAAAGAAGGAAGAAAGAAAAAAGATGGAAAGAAAGAAAAAGAAAGAAAGAAAGAAAGAAAGAAAGAAAGAAGAAAGAAAGAAAGAAATAAAGAAATAAAGAAAGAAAGAAGGACAGTAAGAAAGAAAGAAAGACAGAAAGAAAGATAGAAAGAAAGAATCACGTGAGAAAGAAAAAAGAAAGAAAGAACGAAAGAAAGACAGAGAAAGAGAAAAAGAACGAGAAAGAGAAAGAAAGAAAGAAAGAGAGAAATAGATAAAATGAGAAAGAGAGGTAAAGAGAAACAGAGAAACAGAAAGAGAAACAAGAGAAAATAAAGAAGAGAGAAAGAGAAAACAAGAGAAAGAAAGAGAGAGAGAAAGAGATAAATGGACAAACAGACATACAGAGACACAGACAGTGAAACAGACAAACAGAGGAACAAAGAAACAAAGATAACGAGAAAAAGAAAGACTGGAAACCAGAGAATCAAAGAAACAGGAAAATAGAAAACAAAGAAACGGAAAAACAGTGAAACAAAGAATCATAAAAAAAAAGATACAAGGAAACACAGAAACAAGGAAACAAAAACATAGAAAATGAGAAATAGAAAAACAGGGGCAGAGAAGAAAAGAAACAGGAAAATATACACAGAAAAACAAGGAAACAGAAAAGCAGAAATACATGAAGTAAAAAAAGGAGGAAGAGAGAAATAGAGACAAGGAAACATTCACAGAAACAGAGAAACGAAAAAGCAGAGGAGAAGAGAAGAGGAGCAGAAAAGCAGAGAAAAATAGACACAGAAAAACAGAGAAACAGAGAAAAAGAGACAGAAAAATAAAAAAAATTGTAAAACGTTGAAGCACAGAAACAGAGAAGCAGGTAGACACTGAAAATATAATTAGAAATTCAGAGAAACAAAGGTACGGACAAACAGAGACACAGTGATATTGTAAAACAGAAAAACGGAGAAATAGAAGTACAAGTTATTTAAAGAAACAAACAATCAAGGAAACAGAGAAACGGGGAATTGGAAAAGTAGAGAAACAAAAGTGTAAGACAACATAGAGGAGTATACATATACCAGGAAGCGCGTATCTGCAACCAAGGACGTCACTTTTGCCCTCTTATGCGCTTTGACTATCGGGACAGGTAACATTCACTGCTGAGAATCGAAGATAAATGCGGTGGCGTAATCGGAAGCGTGCTGGTCTCGCATTCGCTTAGTTGTGGGTTTGTATTCCTAACAGGGATACAGAGAAACAGAGAAACACAAAGATAAAGGAACAGGGTAATACAGAAATAGAGAAAGAAAAATATATGAATATGATAACGGTGAAACAGTAAGTACGATTACAAGTTATTTGGAAATTCGTTAACAAAAGTGGATAGTGAAAATCTCGCTATAATTAATTAATTATCAGTAACGACCTCAAATCATCCAAGCAGTGCATTTCAGCCTCTGAGAAAGCAAATAAGATTCTAGGACTGATTGCGCGATCTTTTGATTTCAAAAGTCCATCACTCATTAACAAGCTATATAAATCGTTAGCTCGTCCACATTTGGAATATGCTGTTTCCGTATGGTCACCGAATCTCATTAAAGACATTGACAGACTGGAAAAAGTACAACGGCGAGCCACAAAACTGATTCCAAATATCAAAAATAAATCATACGAAAATCGACTAAAACATATGAATCTGTTTTCCCTAAAAAAGCGTAGACTCAGAGGTGACTTGATACAGGTCTTTAAGATTCTAAAGGGAATTGACAACATCAAAAGTGACAAAATTTTCACATTGAATGAGAATCAGACAAGAAACAATGGTCTCGAACTGTCCGGAAATAGATTCAATTTGGAAGTAGGTAGAAACAACTTTGCCAACCGTGTAGTTAATGAATGGAATAAACTTCCTGCACAGGTAGTGCAATGTAGTTCAGTTCGAAGCTTTAAGAATCATTTAGATAAACACCTAAGCAAGATGCTGTAATGATTATAATTTATTTTATATTATTTGTTTTTGTTTTGTTATCATTTGTCTGTTTGATTTTCATTTATTATTAGTTATATGTCAATTTATTATTATTTACTATTTACCTGTTTGTTTATTATTGAACTATACCTATGCATTTATTTATGTATTTTATTTGTTATTTACATTATTATAGTTTTTATTTATTATTTTATTATTATTATGTTTTTTTTCGCATCCGACCTAGATATGGACCAAAAGGTCTCCTGTCGGCATGCTCCGCCTTTGTAATCCTTTGTAAATATGGAAAAAGCCATAAAAAATACAGAAATAGAGAAAGAGAAATATATGAATATGATAACAGTGAAATGGGAGAATATGGAAAAAGTGAAATAAAAGAATTGAAAATTAGAGGAAAACAGAGGGCAGAAAGGAACAAAAGAAACCGACCAGTAGCATTTCCCATGCACTCGATACTTCCGACGTACAAAGTGTAAAGTAGACAAAAGCAAAGTTGACTAATACCGAACTATAAATAGACACATATAAGGGGAAAATGAAAAAGTAAAAATCACAAACCTAAACCGGAAAAGAAAAGAATAAAATGAAAATTAAAAAATAAAGTTCTTCAGTGGAATCCCTGAGGAATTCTTGATACAGGTCTAAGGGACGAGGCAGAGAATGCGAGATTCTGGATTTTCGATTCCTAAGGGACGCGGGGAGGTTTTTAAACTTCTTTGAATAGTGGGAAGGAGGGGAGGGTAAGGGAGGAAGGGAGAGAGGGAGGGAGGAGAGTTTCAAGGTGAGTTAGGGAAGAGCTGGGGTGATTCTTTATTCTATTTTTTCTTTCCTTGTTTTCTCTCTTTTTTATTTCCCTTTCTTTTCCTTTCTTTTCCTTTCCTTTCCTTTCCTTTCCTTTCTTCTATTTATCTCTATTTCTTATTGTTATTTCTTTTCCAGCACTTTCCTTTACTTTCTTTTGTCTTATAATATTACATTTTTCTTTTCCATATATATTTTCTCTTTTTCTCATTTTTTTCTTCTGTTTTCTTTTTTCCTTTCTTTTGTTTTCCATTCTTTTCTGTAACTCTCTTTTCTTTTCTCTTTTTTCATGGGGGTTGAGTCGTGTCTTTTCTACTATTTTCTTTTGTTTTATTTATCTGATTTTTATTCTATTTTCTTTTTTTTATATTGTCTTCTCTTCTTTTCTTTTCTTTTCCTTTCTTTATTTATCTGATCCTTTTTCTTCTAATTTTCTTTACGCATTTTTCATCGTTTTCTTTTATTTTCATTTTTTTTATCTTTACTTTCATTTTTCTCTTTTTTTTTTCTCCTGCTCCTTTCTTTTATCTATATTTTTCTTCTTTTCTTTTCTTTTCTTTTTTAATACTTTCTTTTATCATCGTTTGTCTTATCTAGTTTTCCTTTTTCTCTCACTTTTCTCTCTTCTTTCTTTTCGTTTTTTTTATAATTCTCTTCTTTCCTTTTTCTTTTTTATCCTCTTCTCTATTATATTTTCCTCTTTCTTTTTCCATTTTTCGTTTTATTTTTCTTCTCTAGTTTATTTTTATTCTTCTTTCTTTTTTCTTTTCTTTACCTTTCTTTTCTTTTTTTCTAATTTTCTCTTTTCGTGGCTATTCTATTACTTTTTCTAATATATCTTATTTTCATTCTTCATTTTCTCTTTTCTTTTTCATTTCTTCTTTTTTCTCTCTTCCTTTTCTTTCTCTTTTTTCTTTTCTTTTTCATTTCTTTTCTATTTTTTATGTCTTTCCTATGATTTTCTTCTTTTCTTTTGTCTCATCTTACTTTCCTTTTTCTTCTCTTTTGTTTGTTTTTATTCTATTTCCTAATTCTCTTTTTTCTTCTTTTACTTTTCGTTTCGTTTCTTTCCTTTTCTCTTTTTTTTTCTATATTTTTTATATTTTCTATTACTTTTGTTTATTTCACTCTACCTCATTTCATCTTTATTTTCTTTCTCCCTTTTTATTTATTTACTTATTTATTTACATATATATTTATCTATTCATTTATTTATTATTATCATTATTATTATTATTATTGTTATTATTATTACTATTATTATTATTATTATTATTACTATTATTATTATTATTATTATTATTATCATTATTATCATTATTATTATTATTATTATTATTATTATTATTATTATTATTATTATGATTATTATTATTATTATTGTTATTATTGTTATTATTATTATTATTATTATTATTATTATTATTATTATTATTATTATTATTATTATTATTATTATTATTATTATTATTATTATTATTGTTATTATTATTATTATTATCTATTTATTTGTTTATTTAATTATTTTTTATCTTTATTTATTTCATTCACATATTTATCTATTTATTTTTACAAGATGATCAGAGGGAAGAGTCAATCCTTTAGATGTCTAGCGTGTGAGAAGGGACGTCCGACGTCTTCAGACAACCCCTAAGGGAACCAGCCATTGTTGTCGGATCTGACCGTGGCCAGTTGGTTCAGGCGCTGCTTGACCTCACCAGGACACCTGGCCAGGCCAATGAGAAATCTACGTCCAGTATTGCCAATCTACAAGATCAGCATTTCTTTATCAGCATACGTGAAACACCTATTTCTTTTATGTTACCTTTTTGGTGTAAATATATTATTGCATACATGAATACTGAGTGTCCAGACTCAGTCCATGTATTGTATTGGAGAAAATCAATTATTATAACTAAGTAAAGTAGCAACAGCCACTTTGTGCCTGTAAATACAATTTGGTAACCACCCGAGTTCTGCTCGGGGGATTTCCGTGATTGTAAATCAGTCAAGACGAAGATATTAAAATGA
Source organism: Oratosquilla oratoria (assembly GCF_046742065.1). Taxonomy (NCBI): domain Eukaryota; kingdom Metazoa; phylum Arthropoda; class Malacostraca; order Stomatopoda; family Squillidae; genus Oratosquilla; species Oratosquilla oratoria. The sequence continues at coordinate 48,970,682 of NC_134807.1, forward strand.
ACGAAGTTATACCTCGTTTGTCTCACCAAACTTAATGTAGATTACAAACAACAAATCTACTTTCTGGTAGTAAAGCGGTGCCTACGAAACAATATATCTAACACTCCTACGAAACAATAACTCTACATTTTGGCAGCAGCAGTTACGGATTAGAACTTCAAGACTACATTCCTCCGAAGCAACAACTCTACATTTCAGTCGAACATAGCCACGTCCCAACTCTATGCTCTTAGCTGCATTGCCACACTTACGAGGCAACTCCCCACGGCTCTTCGTCCATCATCTTCTACGAGCCAACGCTCCAACGATCATCTACTTCCAGCCAACGCCCTAACGATCCTTCGTCCGTTATTTACTACGAGGCAAAGCTCCGACGCTCCTCATCCACCATCTACTATGAGGCAACGTTCAACGCTCATCGTCCATCATCTATTACGAGCCAACTCTCCAACGCTCCTCGTTCATCATCTGCTACGAGGCAACGCCCCACCGCTCTTCGTCCATCATCTTCTACAACCCAACGCTCAAATGTCCCTCGTTCATCATCTAGTACGAGGCAACGCTCCAACGCTCCTCGTCCAGCATTTACTTCGAGGCAACGCTCCAACGCTCCTCGTCCAGGATCTATTACGAGGCACTCCAAGGCCTCTCGTCCAGCACCAGCTACACGACAACTCCCCCACTCCCTCATCAAGCTTCGCAAAGATCTCCATCTTTTCTCTCTTTTATTTTCTCATTTTTTCTGTGTGTGTACGTATGTATATATATATATATATAATATATATATATATATACATATATATATATATATATATATATATATATATATATATATATTTAACTCACTGCATCATCATTCATAGTTCCAAACTCTTTCCACCAATTCGTCCCAGCCCCAAGGAGGCAATAGTTTTTTTTTTTTTTTTTATCAGTTAGTCCACAAACGTGTCCAAATACCGTCCTGACTTGACATACCAACCCTCTCTATGCTTACTTCCAATGCACCAAACATGTCCCCTCCTTCTGCTAACAACTCTTCGGAAAATTCACCTGCTACTCAAAACAACATGACAACACAAAATCTTATCCTCGTACTCAAAGATGAGACCGCATTACCGCTCTTTGACGGCAAGAACATTCTATACACAATTTCCTCTCTGAGGTTGAATCAGAGACAACACGAAGAAACATCACAGACAATAAAGGCAAAATATTGATATTAACATCCAGAATAGATAAGAATAACACATTGTCTGGTGACGTCATTCAGTCTGATTTATTTGAGGAAACCACATTCTATCACGATTTCGTAGAGCATTTTAAAAAGCCCTGTGCCTTATTTGAGTCACTTTACTCAAGACTCAGTGCATTGCAAGAAGTTACTCCATACTCGGAAATTCACTCATCAACTTTGCCTGTACATACCCTGAATATCCCAGGCATGTCTTCCCATTCCCTAACATTCAATGCTACGTCTAGCAACACCAAAGTGACAATCTTTCTCGACACGGGTTCCCCAGTTAACATAATGTCAACACACAGTTTCCATAAATTCCGCACAGCAATTAAACGTGTCACCATTTTGGAACCCCCCGACGTCAACCTTTGCAATGTAGATGGTGTAATACTCCTGGTAATTGGTAAATTTTCCCTAGACATTAGCTTCAAACATTAGTGCCCATGCATTCCAGTTACCACCTACACAGCTTACGTTCACCCTCCTGCTAATATCCTCAGGAGTTTAACATTGATGAAGCAACATAACATATTCATTTACCCTACTCTAAATGGTATCGTTTATGCAAATAATTTCCTCCCTGCATTACCACCACCAACTTCTCACAAAGTAAACCCCATACACGTAACCGATCAGGCAGAACATGATTCCGCGTCAGTTGAGCCTACTCTATCCGTTCAATTTCATCCCGCTTCATCACACGAGGATGCACCAGCTGGTAGCACAAATTGCTCCACCACCTGCATACAAAAGAATTCCCAGTGTTCAACCACCCAAACCCCTCTCCAGGACTCTTACTCTTCTTACTCCTCTGATCTTCACACTTTTTTAGATGAATATGTCCCCGTTTTTAAGCCTGCATAAATAGTTTCATTAATAGGTCAGTATCGGAATCATCTCATTTTTCCTCTTTGGATAGGACAAAAGGCTCCCATATAACCTTCTTGTTTCAGAATTACCTCCCATTTACAATTTCAATTATTATGTCAAGGTCAAAGAAATAAATTCCAATAACCTTTCCAAAAGAATCCATAATACGCCTCATCTGACTAAGGACGAGATGGTCCGTCTACATAACAAATTAGCCAGAGCTTGTACCCTTAAACTTGGAAACATTGTTTACATCCTCAACTACACCCCCACCTCTAAGCTTTACCCAAAATTCCTTTGGCCCTATCGTATCATTGGACATGAGTCAAAGAACAAAGGCAAAGCACTCAGGTTTTGCTTGCACAATCTTACAGAGATCGTCTTGCACAAAAATCATATCAAAAGAGTCCCCCGTGGCCTCGATATAAAGTCCTTCACAAGCTCACACTACCCCTGCAATAGAGGACCATTACCAATCCTCTCCACCACAACCTCCCGTTCCTCTCCGCCACTACAATCTTCGAAATCGAACAAAAACTTCATATGAGTACATTTTGCCTAGGTGAACGGAAATAATATCTCCTTCCGCATGCTCATACAATTAAGTAAAATTTATTTTAATCATGAATAATTCCCAATACCACCATTGTTCCAACATTTTATGTATTTATGTTCATGCCAAAATTATGCAAAGGCCTTGTATTACTTCTTATCTTCCCTGAGCATTAACCTTATTGTGGTCAGTAAGTGGTAGCTGAGCTGAGCATGTTACAAGATGATCGAGGAAAAGAGTCAATCCTTTAGATGTCTAGCGTGCACATGTACACACGCACGCATTTGGTGCGAAAAAGAACGTCCGACGTCTTCAGAAAACAACCAGGGGTGCCGGCCACTGTGGTCAGATCTGACCGTGGCCAGAGGGGTAAGGCGCTTCTTGACCTCACCAGGACACCTGGCCAAGTGATTGAGACATCTACGTCCAACATTACCAATCTACAAGATCAGCATTTCTTTATCAGCATACGTGAAACATATTTCTTTTATGTTACCTTTTTGGTGTAAAAATATCATTCCATGCACTGATATTGAGTGTCCACACTCAGTCCATTTATTGTATAGGAAAAAATGAATTATTATAACTAAGTAAAGTGGCAATATTTTTTTATGTAAATATATTATTGCATACATGGATACTGAGTGTCCAGACTCAGTCCATGTATTGTATTGGAGAAAATAAATTATTATAACTTAGTAAAGTAGCAACAGCCACTTTGTGCCTGTAAATACAATTTGGCAACCACCCGAGTTCTGCTCGGGGAAGTTCCGTGATTGTACTTCAGTCAAGACGATGACATTAAAACGAACGAACTTTCACCCCGTTTGTCTCACCAAACCTAATGTAGATTACAAACAACAAATCTACACTTTTTTCTGTTTTTATCTTGTTTCATTTTCATTTTTCTTTCTCTGTTTTTTTTTCATTTCTTATTTTTTCTTTTTTCTTTTCTCCCCTTTTATTTTTCTTTCGTTTTTTCCTATTCTTTTACTTAAATTTTCTTTTATATTTATTCTTTTCGTGGATTTTCTAATACTTTCTCTTATTTTCCTTTATAGTACTTAATTTTCCTTTTTCCCTCTATTTTTTCTTTCTTCTTTTTTTCTCCTTCCTTTCTTTTCTTCTCTCTTTTTTCTTTTCTTTTATTTTCCTTTTCCTTTTAATTTTGTGTCTTCCCTATTAACTTCTTTTATTTTCGTTTATCTTATTTCATCTTTATTTTTCCTTCTCTTTGTTTCTCTTCTTTTTTTTTTTATTTTCCTGTTTTCTTCAATTTTTCCTTTTCTGTTTTTTTTCGTGTCTTCTCTATTACTTTCCTTTGTTTATTTTTGTCTTGTTTTGTTTCCTTCTTTTTCTTTTCTATTTCCTCTCTCTCTCTTTCTCTCTCTCTCTCTCTCTCTCTCTCTCTCTCTCTCTCTCTCTCTCTCTCTCTCTCTCTCTCTCTCTCTCTCTCTCTCTCTCTCTCTCTCTCTCTCTCTCTCTCTCTCTCTCTCCTTTTCTTTTCTTTTTTGTGTCTATTCTATTACTTTCATTTTACATTTCATTTTTCTCCTATTTCTAATTTATTTTTTTCTTAATTTTTCTACTCTTATTTTCTTGTTCATTACTTTGTTTTGTTTTCTTTTGTGTCATTTCCCTGTTTTCCTTTTTCTCTTCTTTTTTTTCTTTTTCTTTTCTTTTCTATTTTCTTCGTGTCTTTTCTTTCTCTTATTTTCTTTTATCTCCTTTCATTTTTATTTTCCTTCTATTTTTCTTTTTTCAATATTTTTCTTTCGTTTTTCGTTTATTTTCTTTCGATTTCTTTTCTTTTTTTCATGGAGAAGAAAAGACGTATCGTTCAACCCACTCACCCCGGTGCTCTCCCTTGGAGGGGGTTTACACGGTCTAACGGTTCGTCGAACGCGGTTCGACAGACACGTGTTTAAAGTGACGTGTGAACGTGTGAACGGGGTATTTGGTTGTCGAACAGCGTGTTCGACAACCAAATACCCCGTTCACACGTCACTTTAAACACGTGTCTGTCAAACCGCGTTCGACGAACCGTGTAAACCCCTTCTTACATAAGACCGTCTGGCCTGACTTGAAATAAGATCAGCTAGCTGCACTTTTTTGACGAAACTGATTACCTAATAGTAATTTACAGGACAAAAAAAAAACGTATATCTTTGTGATCTCTTGAGTTCATGCTAGTTTATCGTTATCATTATCATCCAGCAGTGATTCTTTAACTGGAAATACGAGAATCTGAAGCTTGAATTCTTATAGTTCCCAGCAGGGCATCTTTAGACGGACTTCATTACATTATTACACTATGATTTGAGCCGACATTATGGAGAATATAGTCCATCACGGATCTGAGTTTTTCTTTCACGTGATAAAAAGCCTCCTTGGTCAGATTTGGAGTACGAGATTGTCTTGATAATTTTAAAATTCGCTGATTTAGTGTATCATAGAGATATAGAAGTGCACTGCTTAAAGAAAGTGCTCAGCATAGATATGAAGACTTGTAATATGGAAGTGGAGAAATTGCATTTTGATGTCGAAGTTGAAAGGAAACACACGCGAACAGAAATGTAAAAAATATAACAAGGACAGAAAGATAGAGGGATACAAATGATGGAAAGACGGAGTGGAAAAGAGTGGAAGCCATGGAAAGAAAAATACAAGGAAAAGGAGTTAGGGAAGAGAAAATAATAGGAAGGAGAAAGGGAAATGAAAGGAGGAAAGGAAATGAGAGCTAGAAAGGGTGATGGGATGAGAAAGATAAGAGATGAAAAAGGAAGATGAGAAAAAAGAATAAGAGGAAGAGAAGGGAGGTATGAAGGAAAAGGAAAACCAAAGGTCAGGGAGACAAGAAACCCGAAAAGGAAAGCCCTTTAATTGGATAAAACCTGGGAAATGAATCATTATGGAAGAGAAGGGACTTAAGAGAAGTGAGAGAGGTCAGAGGAGGGAGGAGGATGAAGATAATGAAAGACTAGTGAAAAATTTGATGAGGAGTAAAATGTAAAGGGAGAAAGATCTGGAAAAGGGGAAGGGAGACAAAGGAAATAAAAAAATGAGAGACAGTATGATTAGAAGACAAGAAGGCAAATACAAAGGAGAGATTGAAAAAAGAAGTTAAGGGGGTAAGAAAGAATGAAGAAGGCACTCCGGAAGGTAGTAGGACGGACTTCATTAGAGGGGCTAGGAAATCGGAGAGTTAATAAGATGGAGAAGTAGGGTATATGAAAGACGGACCCCCATAGAGCAAATATGGAAAGAAGTAAGAGTAAAAGGAGTCATAACGTAGTCTAATAAAAAGGCATAGGGATGGGTACCCATGGTAAAAGGTAGAAAAAGGTAGTGGAAGGCGGCAGAAATGGGAGCTAATCAAGTAGAAGCTAAGAGTGAAGGAAGGAGAGGGGGAACTTCAACGAACAGGCTAGGTGATACGTGAAAAGGCGAGTAGGGAAACCAGAATGCGCGTAAGGCAAAGATGAGAAGCAGGAAGGAGAGGTAGGGGTTAAAGCAGGTAAGCATGACGAACCAAAGGGAAAGAGAAAGAGATGAAGTGAGGCGAGGGGGGGTATTAGACAGAAAAGCGAAGAAGAAGAGGGCGATGGCGGAAAGAAAAAACAGGTTAATAAAAGCGAGAAGGATGGAGGGGACGAGAACATTGCAAACGAATGACGCAGAAACATGTACTGTGCTGTGCTGTGCTGTGCTGTGCTGTGCTGTGCTGTGTTGTGATGTGCTGTGCTGTGCTGTGCTGTGTTGTGCTGCGCTGTGCTGTGCTGTATTGTGCTGTGTTGAGCCGCGCCGTGCTGTGTTGTGCTGTGCTGTGCTGTATTGTGCTGTGTTGTGCCGTGCCGTGCCGTGCTGTGCTGTGCTGTGCTGTGCCGTGCTGTGCTGTATTGTGCTGTGCTGTGCTGTGCTGTGCTGTGCTGTGTTGTGCTGTGCTGTGCTGCTCTGTGTTGTGCTGTGCTGTACAGTGCTGTGCTATGCTGTGCTGTGCTGTGCTGTGCTGTGCTGTGCTGTGCTGTGCTGTGCTGTGCTGTGCTGTGCTGTGCTGTGCTGTGCTGTGCTGTGCTGTGCTGTGCTGTGCTGTGCTGTGCTGTGCTTTGCTTTGCTGTGCTGTGAATGCTGTAGGCTCTTTCATGGATTGTTGTAGAATAATGGTCGCTGAAGTTCTACATAGAACTTAAATGTATTGAAAGAGTGCTGTTGCATGAGATATGATGCGATGCCAGAAGTGAATGCTTTGCATTTGCGTCGGCCCCTTCAATTTCTTATGGCTTGTAATATTTTTTACTCTCTTTCTTTTATTCTCTCTTTTAGCTTTTTTGAGTTCAGAACTCTAAAATTTTTATCTTATTTTTCCGTATTTTGTATGTTACTTTTTGACTTTCACTATATTTTCCCAGTCAAAATAGGTTATCCTATAAGTTTTTCTCTATTTCTCTTCTTTGTCTTTTACTATTTACCTGACGGATTTATTTCTTATATATATTCCTGACAGTCTGAAGGACGATACACCAGATCTTCTGGATGTGTAACACAAAGGACCATTTATTCCCCTTGTCTGAGAATCTATTAATTCCACGATGTCCACTTTGCACATAAATTATATCATTGATGCTGAATGTTGTCGTTTATGCTTTCCATCCTATCCCTTTGAGTTCTATATATTACCAAGGTATTTCATATATATATGTATATATATATATATATATATATATATATGTATATATATATATATATGTATATATATATATATATATATATATATATGTATATATATATATACATAGATAGCACAGCGTAATGTAATAGCACATTGGTAAGATGAAACTTGTTAACCCACTGTCGGAGAAAAGAAATCAGAAATACTAATTATTTATCTGTATATTTCGACCACTGACTGTGGTCCTCTTCAGCAGAATGATACAAAGAATAGTTTCACCACCCTTGTCACCACTGTCAGCACCACTGTCGGTCCTCGACCATTACACTTATATTTGACTTGTAATTCCACTCGTCTCGAGGCCCCTTGCCTTCGTTACGTGAGTTTCACTAAATGTTCAAGTTCTTCTTATGCAGTAGGCCCTATGCCTTGTATTTCCTTTAGTCTCACTAGTTTCCAATTTCATTAGGCCCCATGCCTAGTTCTCTCGACCTTTGGGTTAATAAAAAGGGTGGTGAATTTCTTGCTTGTTAAACTAACGGACTACACGCAGAGAGTCCCCACCGGTTCTCTCCAATACTTCAGAGCACCTTCGTTCAGACGTCACTTTTTATTCGTCCAATAGTCTTTTACGTTTCAACACAAGTGACACACCTTAAGGGCGTGTCTTTTCCTTTTAAAGCCAATAGTATTACTCTACATACCCATTTACCTCCAATCCGAGAGGCTGTTACAGTCCTTCCAGAATTATTGCTGCATAAGCAAAAGCATAGAAGCAAAAACATGACGTCATTGCGCAAGTGGTATGTCTTCACGGAGGTGGTCTGCAGCTAACACAGTTTAGATTACATCAGCGATTATAAAGCAGTCACCTCCGTCGGTGTGTTTACATAGACAGAACGACGCCTTCCAATCTTTGTTTATAACAACAGTAGGCGTCGAATCTTGACTTGTTGACTCAGCATGTATTTCCTAACCTGATTACCATTCGTACAACTACCGGCCTCTTACAGGGCTCGGCAGCTACCGTTGGTCGTCCCGACCAATTTCTTATTTCCCTCCTACAGGGCTTGCTAATATATTTCAATAATAACTGAAGTAACATTTAAATAAGAATTAAGCAATGGATAATATAATGCTACATTAGTTTCCTCAAAGAAAGGTTCAAAGTTCCAATCCTTCTTTGCTGACTTAATTACCTTTATAAGTTGAGGTATTGGAAGGAGAGAAGAAGTTACTTGACCCGAATTTGCCATAACTAAATCTTGTACAAAAGATTCCAACTGAACTTGCATCTCAGATAATTTCAAATGCATAGTATTGAGTAGCAAGAAAAGTTGCATTGTATTCTCTTGTTCACTTTGTTTCAAACTGAGATTCTCTAAGTTATCTGAAATATCAGAGATCATTTCCTCAATGTTTTTTATGCTTGTTTGTAATTCATCAATTTTTTCAACTTTCTCCTTTAATGTATTTATGGAAAATTTCAAGTCAGCAAGGAAGGCAAAATTGGCAATACCTAATCCAGCAAGAGCTCCTAAAGCCACTACTATTGCACTTCTCTTTTGTCTAACATTGCTTTTGAAATTTGAACCTATGATGTGCAATTTATCCTCTATTTCCTTTATTTTGTTTTCAAGTTTTCCCTTAGTACATTTATTTGAAATGTTCTGTTTTAACTCTTTTAAACTGAGATTAATGGAGTCCACATTTTCTTTAATTTTGGTTACATTTTTATAATCAAGAACTACTCTTACTACCTTATCCACCAAGATTAGGTTACCTTGATGATGTACCAATGCTCCAGGACGAATCGGATTCCAGTCCATGGCACTCACTATACTTAATATAATAATTATTGCAGCCCTCATCTGTAAAATACATCAAGATTAATATTCAACTCATCAAGAATACAGTCAAAGTTTTCCTTATACTCTTCAGTGTTGTCAACATTGATACAAAGAGTATTACTATAATTATCTTCATAGATCTGCAAGCTAATTTTCCTTATGTCATCTAAATGTCCTATCAATTCTTCTCTTGATTCTAAATGTTTAAGTCTAAATTTGTTCCCACCTGCAGAATCAATTACCCTATATGGACCAGTGTACCTTGGTGAAAGTTTATTATTGGGTGAAGTTAGTTTGACCATTACTAAATCTCCAATTTTCAATTCTAGTTTATGAGCTATTTTGTGTTGTTGTTCCTTCATCTCTTGTGAATAGACCTGCATATGTTTCCTAACTCTTTGGTGAATACTTTAAAGTGTATTTATCCTATTTGATATATAATCATCCATATTATATATGGGCTTCTGTTCTGCAGTCAACATTTCATATGGCAGAGGTTTTGTCCTCCCCAAAAATTATAAAATGAGGTGTATCACCAGTTGCTACATTAATTTGATTGTTCAGTGTACACTTAACACAAGGAATCCAAGTATCCCAAGTTACACTATGAGGACTTATCAGGGTTCTAAGACATATAATTATCTTTTTGTTTAACCTTTCTACTACTCCGTTACCTTTGGGATGATTCACGAGTATATTGACTTTCTTGATGTGGAATACATTACATAGATTTTCCAAGATTTTGTTATTAAATTCAGTCCCATTATCTGAAACCAAGATATTAGGTGTAGTAAAATAACAGATTATCTGATCATAGATTACGGAAGCAATAGTTTCAGCTTTCTTATTGATTATGGGTTGTAATATACAGAATCTTGAAAAATAATCAATAGCAACAAATAGGTATTTAAAGCCGTTCTCTGACATAGGTAATTCTAATGTGTCAATGTGAACTCTTTCCCAAGGTTTCTGTGGAATGGGATAGGTGAGTATAGGAGCAGGTTTTGGTGTATTTCCCTTCACCTTTACACATTTTACACACTTTTCTATATAATCATATATAGATTTCTTCATACCTGGCCAAAAGTATTTAAGTTGTGCTTGTCTATAAGTTTTATCCTTTCCAGGATGTGAACTACAATCACTATCATGAAGTAACTTCAATATCTCATTTACAAGAGTTTGTGGTATAACCAACTGATTTACTTGACCTCTAGAAATATCTTTCCCATTTATAAATGTTTTCCTATACAAAATTCCATTAATCAAATGAAATTCTTCTATCTTATACCCCTTTGTTAGCTTTGGAGGATCTCCTCTTGGGTTCATCAAATGCTTGATTATTGAATCACATGTCTCATCATCTCTCTGTTCTCTTATTAGCATTTCTTCATCTAAAGTTACTAATTCTTCTATACTACAAACAAAATTAATCAACCCAGTCCCAGTCATTGGTTGACTAATGTTTCTAGAAAGTGGATCTGCTACATTCCTTCTACCCGGAATATATTCAAATTGAACTTCATAGCACTGAAGTATCGTAAACCATCTAGCAAGTCTGCCTCTAAGATTCTTATGCTTAAATAAGTTCTGAATAGCTGTGTGATCAGTCCAAACTCTGATGGGATACCCTAGGATCATATCCCTAAAACTTTCTAAAGAATAAATTACTGCTAAAGTTTCTCTTTCTGTTATAGAGTAGTTTCTCTCCGCACTATTACAGTCTTGATATGTAAGCTATGGGTTTCAAAGTTCCATTTCTCTCTTGCATGAGTATGCCTCCTAATCCTATGTCAGACGCATCAGTACAAAGAATGAATTCTTTTTCATAGTCGGGAAAAAGTAAAATAGGTGAACTCGTGAGTTTCTCTTTCAACTTGTCAAAAGCTTGCTGTTGTGCAGATCCCCATATGAACTTTGAGTCCTTTCTTAACAAAGAACTTAGTGGATTAACAATGTCTGCATAACTTTGAATGAATTTTCTATAATATCCTGTTAATCCCAAAAAGCTCCTAACCTTGTCTACATTGGTCGGAACTGGAAAATTCTTGACAGCGTCAACCTTTGAATTTACTGTACTAAGTCCGTGTCTGTCTATCTTATGTCCTAAGTAAATGACACTGTCTTGCAAGAACTTACATTTTTCAAGTTTTACTTTTAACCCTGCTTCTCCTAGTCTTGAGAATATCAAATCTAATTTCTTAAAGTGCTCCACTGCAGTCTGAGAAACTATTAAAATGTCATCTAGAAATACACTGGCAGTGTTTCCTAACAATCCATCTAGAATAGTATTCATTAATTTCATGTAAGTTAATGGACTATTACATAACCCAAATGGCATTCTCTTGAACTCATAATGTCCTGTTGTAGTAGAAAATGCTGTGAACTCTCTTGAATCTTCATGCAATTCTATTTGCCAAAAAGCTGATTTGATATCTATAGTACTAAAATATCTATTCTCAGTTCCCAAACTTCTCAAAATGTCACCGATAATGGGTAATGGTAACCTATCACGAATGGTGTGCTTATTCAATTCCCTGTAATCAATAACTGGGCGCATAGTCCCATCAGACTTTGGTACTAAGATCAGCGGAAAATTCCACTCACTTTTACTATGTTCAATAATATCCTGTGATAACATTTCAGTGATGAGTTTATCTACTACAGCTAATTTAGAGTGAGGAACTCTGTAGGCTGGTATGTAGATAGGTTGTGTTTCTGGTTTTAACTTAATGTGGTGCGTCCCCCGGCAAAGCAATTGCTTTTTTGTGTTTCACAAGCAAAGCAAATAAACCCTCATCCAACTCAGGGCAATTAGTTGATTGTAATAATTCTTTATATCTATTTCTTAAGTCTATTCCTTCTTGAACTGAACAAATTGATGAAGTTGGTCATTCTATCTCTTCACTAGTCTCATTTAAAATCTTAATAGGTTTAGTACACACCTGAATACATCCTATTTGTGTACCTTTCTTTAAAACTATCTCTTTATTCATAGTATTAATTACTAATACTTCTACTCTGTTCTTATTTGTCTTATAAATCCCTGAGTCCCACTTCAATCCTTTAATTTTAACTAATTCTGGGACTGTAATTATTTCAGAGTCTACATTGATTCCTTTCAAACACACTTCAACCTTATTAATTGACATGGGATGTAACAATGTCGACCTTGTTACTCCGCAATCTGCAATTATCAAGGCTTCTGTAGTTGATAATTTAGTAATCTCTGGGATTTCCTGAACTTCTGAGTTGGGTTCACAAATTATTTTACCTTCTGTAGGGTTGGACCGCTCGGTCTCGCTATCTAAGATAGAAATGTTATCTAAGGATTCATTGATTCCTGTCACTGGTCTTAAGTCTGGTTGATTTAAGAATGGGATTAACTGTGACTTCACTAAAATTCCTAAGTCAGCAGGACAAATTACCATGTTTTCTTTTCTCATAGTTGCAAATCCTATCAATAAATCTCCTGGAAAAACAGACTCTTCTACCACTATCACTGGGATGTACAAATGTTCATTTGTATATAAGGCAACTTCTAGTCCCACCTTAACACAATACCGCCTATCGGTATATATATGGGGAGGTCTGAAATTGTTTATTCTGTGTCTGGGGGTTTTCCTCTTAGCCCTGGGGGTACCCGAAAATTTCTGCATTCATGAGTCCTATGTCCTATTTTATTATGATAAATACAGAATGGAGGGTTCCTACATTGATACTCATGGTGTCCTTCGTATTTACAATTTCTGCAAATAATCCCATAAAAACATTCTTGTGCTTTGTGTCCCCATGTATTACAATTAAAACATAGGATTCTGGTATCCCTAGATGGACTTCTAGCATGCCGCCTATGTTCTACTTCGGTTTTCTTAAACTCTCTAGAGTTCCTATATTGGCTTTGTTGATTTATAGGCATTACATATGGGTTTATTGTTCTGGTTTCACTGTATCCTTGAAGAAGATAATCTACTTCTCCTAAAATTGTATTTGATTTTAGATCCTTGTGCAGCCTTTCTGCTGTTAAGTCATCAGAATTCTTTGCCAATAAGCTAAATGTAATAAATTTGATTACCTGTGCAATTTTCATCTTGTCACTAGATCTTTCTATCCAGTCTGAATCTTTCAAGATAGAATTCATGTCTTTTGACCATCTATCTAATCTAGCTAAGTACTCTGTGTCAGTTTAACTTGTCCTAACTTCCTTAATCATTTTTACCAATGACCTAATAGGATCCTGATCACATTTAGACATAAAATGTTTGATGAAGGCTTTTTTGTAATTCTCACATTGGTTAATCTCCTCCATTTGCTGGAAATTAATGATAAATCTAGCCCTGCTATGCTCAGGATCGATATTTTCTTTGAGAATTTCTATCTTCCTGCTCTCGTCAGTAATGTTTTTACTGACTACGAGAGTATCAATGAGATTGAGGAATTTATTAACCCCATAGGTATTAGATTCTCCGGTAAATTTTGGAATATTTGTGTTTGAGGTGTGAACTTCATGTCTTAACACGTTAGAATTCTGAGTGGTACTCATACTAATTACTAATACCTTGCTTTAGCCTGGCTGCTTGCGATGTCACTTCGTGATGTCAACTTCTATCTTGACGTCCTTCTACGGCCTTGTCATTCGTCAGCGACGTTGTTCCTCAGCTCCATCACACACTCTGCCTTGAAGACCGCCTTGTAGATGATGATCACCTTGAAGAATGCTTGTTCCAATCGTAGCAGTTACTTGAAGTTGTAGATTTCTCTCGTAGTCGACCGTCCTTGGAACCAATACACTCTTGATTTTGGTTGTCTTGTTCCCGTAGACTTTCTTGTACCAGTTACTTCGGAGTATGTTTAACACTCAGTTCATCGCACCGCTGTTCACCACTTTCACCACCCTTGTCACCACTGTCACCACCACTGTCGGTCCTCGACCATTACACTTATATTTGACTTGTAATTCCACTCGTCTCGAGGCCCCTTGCCTTCGTTACGTGAGTTTCACTAAATGTTCAAGTTCTTCTTATGCAGTAGGCCCTATGCCTTGTATTTCCTTTAGTCTCACTAGTTTCCAATTTCATTAGGCCCCATGCCTAGTTCTCTCGACCTTTGGGTTAATAAAAAGGGTGGTGAATTTCTTGCTTGTTAAACTAACGGACTACACGCAGAGAGTCCCCACCGGTTCTCTCCAATACTTCAGAGCACCTTCGTTCAGACGTCACTTTTTATTCGTCCAATAGTCTTTTACGTTTCAACACAAGTGACACACCTTAAGGGCGTGTCTTTTCCTTTTAAAGCCAATAGTATTACTCTACACACCCATTTACCTCCAATCCGAGAGGCTGTTACAGTCCTTCCAGAATTATTGCTGCATAAGCAAAAGCATAGAAGCAAAAACATGACGTCATTGCGCAAGTGGTATGTCTTCACGGAGGTGGTCTGCAGCTAACACAGTTTAGATTACATCAGCGATTATAAAGCAGTCACCTCCGTCGGTGTGTTTACATAGACAGAACGACGCCTTCCAATCTTTGTTTATAACAACAGTAGGCGTCGAATCTTGACTTGTTGACTCAGCATGTATTTCCTAACCTGATTACCATTCGTACAACTACCGGCCTCTTACAAATAGAGTTAACAAGCATAAATATGAACAGGGAGAGAACAATTACGAGACGCGGGCAAGGGGACTCAAGT
>NC_134807.1:48990554-49053054 GCF_046742065.1 Oratosquilla oratoria
AATGACTATATCACTATAATATACTGTATCCACTCAACTATGGGGCCTAGATGATTGTTGTTCATTTCATTCAACATTGTGTAATATATTTCATAGGTTCCATTGGAATTCAGCCCACATGGGATTCAGCCCAAAGGGATTTAGCCTAACCTAACCCAACTAACCCATTATTTTTAGTGAATTTAAAAGTGGACTGAATCCTGTGTGGGCTGAATTCCAAGCCCATCTATTTCATATCCTGTTAATTATTTCCAAATAATTTAGTGGCTTGTGTGAATATGATCATTATCTAAAAAAATAACTACTGTACTCAAAAGTAGCCTAAATCACACTGTATTCATTCATTTATTTATTCATTTATAAATTATGCAATATGCTAAAATTTCATGTTTCCATTTCAGGATCTGTATCAACAGCTTCAATCCCTTCATCATCGGCTCCACTTGAATTATCTGCATACCCGACTCCACCATTAAAAATGTCACTATCAGACTCCTCCACAGGCGCCACTTCTGCTAAATCATTTTCATCTAAAAGAAAGTCATCAACATCTCTGGACAGATTTATCATAAAAACCTCACCCTCTCAAAAGGAAAATATCGACAAAGAAGTTGCAAGAATTATATTTGCTACAAATTCACCATTTCGTCTTGTTCAGCATCCTCAGTTTCTCAAGATGGTTCAGACCCTGCGGCCAGGTTATATTTCTCCATCCAGAAAAAATATTGCTGATAAGTACTTGGATCTTGTGTATGAAAAGTAATATAAAAAGTGTGCAGATGACCTGAATAATGAAACTGTATGTCTTTCAATTGATGGGTGGTCTAACATCCATAATGAGCCCATAATATGTGTCACTCTAACAACATCCACTGGTCAGATTTATTTAGTTGACACAATAGACACATCAGGGAAACCTCACACTGCTGAATATCTTCTACAACTTGTACAAAGTTCAATCAAGAAGGCTGAACAAGATTTTGGTTGTCACATTGGAAGTGTTGTGACAGACAATGCAGCAAATGTCACCAAGATGAAAAAAGTCTTGGAGGAATCGAGTGAACCTGAGCATACCGTCCTCACATACGGATGTGCAGCACACCTACTAAATCTACTGGCTCATGACCTTGAGATTGATCATGTAAAACAACACGTGGTCCATGTAGTTAAATATTTTAGAAATAATCATTATGCTGCTTCAAAGTATCGGCAGGAAGGTAGTCAGTGTCTAGTCATGCCCCAGGACACAAGGTGGAACACAATATCAGACTGTCTCAAGGCCTATATAAATAACTGGCCAATTCTAATGAAAAATGTAAAGTCACCAGGAAAGCTATTGATACTGAAGTAAGAAACAAAGTATCAAATTTAGGCCTAAAACGTTCGGCTGAGGTACAGAGCGACAAGTGCACTATTGATCAAGCGGTAGATGTTTGGAAGAAATTACTTTGCCATTTCACAAACAATAAACAAGCTGAAAAACTGGTGAAAAAAAGGTATGAACAGTTTATCACCAAAGCTCACATACTTGCCAGCATGCTTCATCCAGCACTTCAAGGAAAAATGCTCAGTGCAGAAGAGGTGAATATTACTATGGAGTATGCCAATGAGAAATATACAACACTTGTTCCTGTCATTATGAAGTTTCAGGCAAAATCACCTCCTTTCCAGGCGTTCAGATTTACTGAGTCTGTGACCAAGACCCTGACAGCTATTGAGTGGTGGGATTCATATACAGCCATGTTAGACAGTGATACTCTGTTATCAGTGCGTCAACTTCTAACTGCAGTAGCCTCATCATCAGGAGTTGAAAGAGTTTTCTCCTCCTATGGACTTGCACACACAAAATTAAGGAACCGCCTTGGTAATGAGAAGGCAGCCAAATTAGTCTTCCTTTTCAAGACAATAAACTCAAATGTAAATAATGATTAATGTAAATAACTGTCCACTAATCTCATACAATAATACATGTTACGTCTGGCCAAAATTGGCATTTCAAAGCATAGCAGTGCCTAAAAGATAGTTTCTTATTTCACTATAAAAGTTTATATTAACATATACTACATTGAATAAGTCAATACTTGATATATTTCTCCTATATACAATATTAGGTTTCTAGTTCTGATATATTTGTCCAATATAAAATGTTAGGTTACAAAGAAAGCAATGGCCTCCGCTAGCGGAGCCAGGAATCTGGGTGCGCACGTCCTGTGTAATAGTAGTCCTTGATATATATATATATATATATATATATATATATATATATATATGTATATATATATATATATATATATATGTGTGTGTGTGTGTGTGTATATATATGTATGTATTTATAAATATATATATATGTATGTGTATATATACACACACACACACTCATATATATATATATATATATATATATATATATATATATACAGTATATATACGATACCGACAGTCGTCCCCAGACTCGAACCGAGGCTTGTGAGAAGTAAAGCCGACGCTGTACCATCTGAGCTACCAAGACTGTTCGAGTCCGGGGACGACTGTCGGAATGATTTGATTGACATCGCCGTCACTGGCGATTTTATATATATACATATATATATATATATATATATATATATATATATATATATATATATATATACACACATAGAAAAAGGAATTACAAAGGCGGAGCATGCCGACAGGAGACCTTTTGATCCATATCTAAGTCGGATGCGAAAAAAATCATACTAATAATAAAATAATAAATAAAAACTATGATAATGTAAATAACAAATAAAATACATAAATAAATGCATATGTATAGTTAAATAATAAACAAACAGGTAAATAGTAAATAATAATAAATTGACATATAACTAATGATAAATGAAAATCAGACAGACAAATGATAACAAAACAAAAACAAATAATATAACATAAATCATAATCATTACAGCATCTTACTCAGGTATTTATCTAAATTATTCTTAAAGCTTCGAACTGAACTACATTTCACTACCTGTGCAGGAAGTTTATTCCATTCATTAACTACACGGTTGGTAAAGTTCTTTCTACCTACTTCCAAATTGAATCTATTTCCGGACAGTTTGAGACCATTGTTTCTTGTCTGATTCTCATTCAATGTAAAAATTTGGTCACTTTTGATGTTGTCAATTCCCTTTAGAATTTTAAAGACCTGTATCAAGTCACCTCTGAGTCTACGCTTTTTTAGGGAAAACAGATTCATATGTTTTAGTCGATTTTCGTATGATTTATTTTTGATATTTGGAATCAGTTTTGTGGCTCGCCGTTGTACTTTTTCCAGTCTGTCACTGTCTTTAATGAGATTCGGTGACCATACGGAAACAGCATATTCCAAATGTGGACGAACTAACGATTTATATAGCTTGTTAATGAGTGATGGACTTTTGAAATCAAAAGATCGCGCAATCAGTCCTAGAATCTTATTTGCTTTCTCAGAGGCTGAAATACACTGCTTGGATGATTTGAGGTCGTTACTGATAATTACGCCGAGATCTTTTTCACTATCCACTTTTGTTAACGAATTTCCAAATAGCTTGTAATCGTACTTGCTGTTATTTTTACCTATGTGCATTACCTTGCATTTACTTGTGTTAAATTTCATTAGCCACTTTTCAGACCATTGCTGTAATTGATCTAAATCTTCTTGAATATCTAATTGGTTTGAGTGATCATTTGCCACTCCGCACAGTTTTGTATCATCAGCAAATTTGGAAACAGTAGATTTTAGTCCATGGTCTATATCATTTATATATATACTATGAATAGAAGTGGCCCAAGAACGGAACCCTGAGGAACTCCACTTTCAACACTTTTCCATCCAGAAGTTTTTCCATTTAAAACAACTCTGTTTTCGACCATTCAACCAATTACTAGTCCAACCTAATAGGCTACCACTTATTCCATGCAAAGCTAATTTAGTAAGTAGTCTTTCGTGTGGGACGGTATCAAAAGCTTTTGCAAAGTCTAGATATACTAAATCTATATTGTTTCTTTTGTCATAATTCGAGATAACTGTGTTGTAGAATTCGAGTAAGTTAGTCACGCAAGAACGTTTCTGTCTGAAACCATGCTGGCTATCATTTATCAAACGGTTACTTTCTAAATGATGTTCGATAGCATCTCTGATGATAGTTTCCATTATTTTTCCTACAATTGAAGTCAAACTTATAGGCCTATAGTTATTTGGTTTCTTTTTGTCACCTTTTTTGAATATGGGAGTAACGTTAGCTAGCTTCCATTCTCTTGGGACATCTCCGGATATGATGGATTTCTTGAAAATAATTTCTAATGGAACAACAATCTCATTTTTCATTTCCTTTAAGATTCTTGGATGCCAACCGTCAGGCCTTGGTGTTTTATTAACTTTGAGTTTGTCTATACACCTTATAATTTTTTTTTTTTTTTTTTTTTTTTTTTACCGTAGTAAGTTTACCCTAGACTTTTCACAGGTTTAAGTTTGGAATTCACCTTGAGGTGTTTCGTTTACGAATACCGAGCTAATATAATTGTTTAAGATATTACACATTCCTTCATTTGAATATTCAAGTTGACCGTCAGCAGATAATAGTGGACCAATGTGATTCCTAACAACCTTTTTATCTCTAATGTAACTATAGAATTCTTTGGGATTCTCTTTGGATTTATCAGCGATGTTCATTTCGTATTGTCGTTTTCTTTTTCTTATTGTCTTTTTTAAATCTCTCTGTATTGATACATAGCTTTTATAGTCATTAGATGCACCCGAGCACTTATATTTCTTATAAGGCTGTCTCTTTTTAGCAATACTAGTTTTCAGTTTCTTTGTCGAGCCACTTTGGGCGAGCCTGATTTGGGGGACGTCTGTCCTTAAAAAGAATGTAAGTTTGAATCATATGTATATATACATATATATATACATACATATATATATATGTATATATATATATATATATACATATATATATACATATACATATATATATATATATATATATATATATATATTTCAAATTCTTTCTCCACTCATTTAAGTAGTTTTTTTACTATTTTTTCTTTTGCCTATTACAATGTTTCTCTCACCATTCTGCACTTTGGTTATGATGTTTTATTTCGAAGCCATTTGATAGGATATTTTTTTGTTTGGCTATTACTCCTGATGATTAGTTAGTCAACCAATATGCCTTTATTTTCATATTTTCTTTGTTTCTTGGAACCCTTTTATCAGTCATTGCCAACTCCCCTCATCATTCCACTTCCACGCAGTGGAAAGTGTGACATGCCTGGTAGAGGAAAGCAGTGTCAGTTTCGGCAAGCCGCTGTTTTTTCAGATCGATATGATGTCGCCTCACCGCCTGGCCAAGACTGTCAGGAACCAACGCGACATAGCTTCGCTGCAGGTCCTGGGAATCGAAGTCATGACCACATGCTTATGAGTTCGACATGGTATCCACTGGGAATCTCGTCGACAATAACCAGCGTTTCTATCCGTTGGAACAATATTACGCCAAAAAAAATGGAGTTATAGAGATGGTTAAGAAGAGAGTTTAGGAGTGTAGCAGAATGAATAGTAAAAGTCAAAAGTCATCAGCATTCGTTTTTTAAAGGAAATTAGTGTCCAGTCATATAAGGCTGCTGAATGATTCTGATACGTAGAGATGTCACTAAGTCATTAGGTCCTCAGTACCTCATATGAGGAATAGTTATCGTCAGTCCTTGGTATTCTATTTCCTTTACTATCTAAATTTCCTCTCTCTCTCTCTCTCTCTCTCTCTCTCTCTCTCTCTCTCTCTCTCTCTCTCTCTCTCTCTCTCTCTCTCTCTCTCTCTCTCTCTCTCTCTCTCTCTCTCTCTCTCTCTCTCTCTCTCTCTCTCTCTCTCTCTCTCTCTCTCTCTCTCTCTCTCTCTCTCTCTCTCTCTCTCTCTCTCTCTCTCTCTCTCTCTCTTTCTCTCTCTCTTGCTTTCTCCGGCTTGTCTTTCATGTTGCATTGTTGTTATCATCATTTCTGTTCACTTAATAATTTTAGCTATATCTGTCTTTTCATATAATCTGTTTGTCCTGAGATTTGCAACTTAGCTACAAAAATATCGTGTTTAGAGCTGATTTTCGTAACTTCCATTTTTTTATCATTCTGTAAGTAACTAATTTAAATAGTACCAATGATACTGTTACTTCTCTACCATTCTGAAATACATTCTATCTGTTTAGCTGATGGTTGTCTTTTGAGTATACCTCTTCTAGCCTATTAATGACATGATGATATAGTATGTATTTGTCCGATATCTGTTTTTTTTTTTTGTTTTTGTTTTTACCTTTGCCACCTAATATTTATCTAAATTAGTTTCTTCGCCTACCTCTATATTTTTCATATTAACTTTACCATATTACTTTCTCCCTTTTCCGCTATTCTTTCCACTAGTACTCTTATATAGTTATCTAAAAATTCTTTTTTTGTCTGTGCATACGTTGTTTCTACCCTCTCTCCTTCATGAGTCTCCTTAATGTTTAGAGTAATTTCAATTAGAATATAATCCAAGAAGTCAAAATAATTTTCTCCTTACATATCTTCATTTTCATTTTTTCTACTCTTTCTGATTTACCATTTTAAATTCTATGTACATTTGTGTTGCTATTTCTATTATAATCTTACCTTCACTTCCCTGCATTTAGAATCTATCATATCAATAGTACATTATTTCTACCTGTGGGATACCAGGAGAAATAATGTAAATAAATCCACCTCTATTTTTTTATACTCCAATTTTGTACTTTTCTAATCTTCTTGTCTACTTCTATCTTATACATGAGCTTAATCTCCTTTAGACATATTACAGTGTTTCTCTTCATCAGGTAAGGCACTTGGGTTAGATTGGTTGTGGAGTGTCTGAAGAAGGCAGGTACAGGAATACTGGACTGGCTAGTGAGGTTGTTTAATGTGTCTATGAGAGGGTAAAGTGCCGGACTGGAGGAGTGTCTGTATAGTTCCATTTTATAAGGAAAAAGGTGACAAATGTGAGTGTAGTAGTTTCAGAGGGATCAGATTGTTGAGTATAGTTGGAAAGCTTATGGGAGGTTTTTGATTGACAACATTAGGAGAGGAACAGAGGAAATAATTGGTGAGGAACAGTGTGGGTTAACAAAGGTAGGGGTTGAGTGGGTTAGATTTTTTTTTTTTTGGGGGGGGGAGCACAGACCTATGAGAAAGCTTTAGCAAAAGTTAAGGATGTTTTTTGGGCCTTTATGGATTTGGAAAAGGCTTAATACAGGATAGACAGGAGGGCACTGTGGGAGGTCTTGCACATATGGGATTGAGGGAAAGCTGTTAAGGGCAGTCAAAAATTTTTACGAGAATAATAGAGACCGTGTTAGATTTGGAAATGAAGAGAGCGAGTGGTTTGAAATAAATGTGGGACTGTGTCAGGGATGTGCCATGTCGCCCTGTCTGTTCAATGTGTACATGGATGGGGTCGTGAGGGGGTAAAGGCAAGGGTAATGGGGATTGGAGATGATTAAAGAAAATGGAGAGAAGTGGGAGGTGAGCCAGTTGTTGTTTGCTGACGAAACTGCGCTTGTAGCAGGGTCAGAAAAAGGATTAAGTGAATTAGTGACGGAGTTTGGGGATGTATGGCTGGAGGATATGGAGAGCTTTAGGTATTTTGGGTTGCATGTGGCAGGAAAGGTAGGAGAGGAGATAGAGGTAAATTGTATAACGAGAGAAGCAAGTATATGACTTGGGGGATTAAAGAGTTTCATGATAAATAGACATTTTGGAATGGATACATACAGGAGAGTGTATGACTGGGTGATTGTACCGACAGCGCAGTATGAGGCAGAGACTTGGAATTTAAAAGAGGCAGAGAGTAAAAGTTTGAATATGTTTGAAATGAAACGTTTGAGAAGGATGGTAGGGGTTGGGTTACAAGGTTGGATACAATGAGAAACGATGAGGTGAGGAGGAGAGTTGGAGTGGAAAAGGAGTTGGGAAATAGCGTTTAGGAAAGAGTATTGGGATGGTGTGGAAGACAGAGATGTGGAACACAGAGGTAGAGGGAGTGAATTTGAAGGTACGACTAGGGATGAGATGAATGGATGTGGTGAAGGGGGCATTGAGCAAGAGAGAAATGTCTGTTGAGCAAGGAAGGGAGAAGGCAGGAGACGGGGATCAGTGGAGAATGGCTGTGTATAGATGATACTTTTATGCAAGGAAGGGAGGGGCGGGGCATGGTGGGGTAGGGGATGTTTATATGCGAATGATGTTTTGACGCTGCCCGAAGGATTTCTCCCCGTCTTCTCTTTTTCTGTATTAGGGGATGGAGAGGAGGGGTCGCCAATTAAGTGAAGCGGAGTTGCTTTGGATGTACTTTGTCTTGCCGCATTACTTTTGACCCAGGGCAGTGGGCGGGATACAGCGATGACCCATAATCCATGAGGAGCTAAGATGAGAGGGAGGAAAGGGTGGTGGAGGGGAGTGGAATGAATGGGAGCAGGTACGTGCCTTTGACTTGGCTACCTCCCTTATAAAAGGGAAAACGAGCTCTTGGTATATAGATATGTGAATTCATCAGCTGCTGAACCTTGAATTATTATAGTATCTGTTATCTCTTGAATATCTATAATCTTTACTTTGGAAACTTTTTCTCACTGCAAGTAATTAATTTTCTCTCACTTTTTTTTCCCCCCTCTGTATTGAAAACTACATTCGAGTAGCTTCCTCCCTTATGCCATCCTAGTTTATACCTTTCCTCTTACCAAGTTTGTGTCTTAATTCTCTATTTTCCTCCCTTTGTTTTAGAGTCATGTTTGGCAATACTGCCAGGCCCTTGTGCTATTTTTTGTTATCATTTTTAGATTCGTTTGTCCTCTTTATCATTCTCTATTTTGTTTTAATGTTTTCAAATTTAACATATATAGATCTTCCTCTTACCTTGCTCTGCATTACTTTTCTTGAATGTCCTATACTTACCACTTCTTACATCTTTCTATTTCGACAATCTCGCTACTTTTCTCTTCTTTAGTAAATTAGAATTTATTACGTTTTCATCTTTTATTCTCTATTTTTTCACGCACGACCTCTTTGTTTACATGTTGCAAAAAATTTTGCTTCAGATTGTATTGTCTATTTTTTCTTCCCAATTATTTAGCTGTAACCTCCTTTTTTTCTCTCTCTCTTATAAAAACCACCACGTTTTACTTTTTAGTTTTCTTGTATAATTTTTTCATATCATATTTGAATCCAGGTAGTGCAGAAACAGCATGCTATCCCGTTTTGCCATTCCTTCACTTCTACTCTACAGTGTCCTCAAATATCCTTTTCAATTCCGTGAAATCGTCGCCATTTTTACCCTCCTACCTCTCCAGGTTTTTGAAGAATTGTTCCTTTTTCCATTTTTTCTTCCTTTCTAATGTATTTTGGGGAATTGAATTATACAATCACACACCCTCAAACGGAGAAAATGATTCTCGTAGCTGCCACACAGCCAATGTAGAAAGGTTGTATTTCCTGAAGTTGTTTCTCATATGCCACATCTCACATTACCACCAAGTTACTCAGCTTGTTTCATGTAAATGTTATTTAAGGCTCATTAATGACTCATGAATTTAGCAGTCCGGAGTTGTCCTCGGCTGAAAAACAAATAAAAAAAATTATAGGCTTCAGCCAGAATGAATATATAATGCACTTTCCTTTTTGAAAATGTTAATTGAAATATCTTCACTTCCCATGGAATAGAAAGGTAAAGAGTTTCATCAATCAATTGAAACCATATGCTGGGAAACTCATCGCTTCAAGCACAAATCGACGCCAATCCCCACGGTTTCCCTAGGCAGTTACCGTTTCCACTCCAAAGAACTTTTGAAGGATCGGTCAATTTGCCTCAACCATGAGCTTTGTGGGTGGGTGTCTCTCGTCTCCTCCATCGACTTTTTTTTAATATGTCCCCAAATGCTACACATCTCGAAAAGATATAAGAAAATAATTGAGAGAAGGGTAAGGGCCGTGGTAGGCCCAATTCTAGGTGAGGAACAGTTTGCTTATAGAAGTACCCAAGTAATAGGGCAGTAACAGATATGACTTTTGAACTATGGATAGCAATGAAGAATGCATGGGAGTATAACCATAGCCTTTACAACGACTATTGATCTACATGAGGCATTTGAGTCCATGCCTCGTGAAAAAGTAAAGAGATGTATGAAGAAGAGGTATGGTGTTACAGGACGTCTAAAGAAAGCCAAAAAAGCTTGTATTATCCTTGTGTACATAGTTTTATATCATTAAAGGGGTCAGAAAAGTTCTCCCATGTAGAAACGGGTTAAACAAGAAAACGTGTTATTCCCACTACTCTACATAGCCCACATGGAAACAGTGACCTAGGATTATAAGGAATGTAGGGAGGAAGATTATAAGGACAAAATAATGGCATATGCAGATAATATAGGTGAATGGAGCACAGATAAGGAAGAAATGGAAGCAGACATAAAAAGGTGGAATGAATGCTTCATAAGGAAAGACATAAGAACATAAGAATGGAAGAGACTACAACAAAATAGGCTACACTAGGTACTTCCATGTCCATTATCACCTGTCATGACCATCCAAAAAATGATCTAATCTTCTCTGAAAATAGACTAGCTTCTGCATTCACTACATGGTTATTAAGTCTATTCCACTAGTTAACCACTGTTGGTAAATCCGTTCTTTCCCATTTCCTTCTTAAACCTAGATTTGTTTAATTTAAAACCATTACTTTGAGTCCTATCCTGCTGTCTTAGTATAATGACTTTGCGTACAATACCTTTGTTAAAGTCCTTGACCAATTTGGGTTTCTATTAGATCACCCCACACTCTACGGCTTTCCAAAAATTGTAAGTTAAGGTGTCTAAACCTAGCTTCGTAAGGTAAATTTCTAAGCTCATGTATCATTTTGGCCATTCTCCTCTATACTGATTCAAGTGAATTAATATCCATTCTATAGGACGAAGACCAAAACTGTACCGCATAGTCAAGGATGGGTCTAACTATCGCCAGATACAGTTTAATAACTACATATCCATTTTTGTTTGCAAACGTTCCTGCAATAAATCCTAATGCCCTGCGAGCTCCATTCCTGTCACTTATGTACTCATGTCAGGATTTACGAACACTCCAAAATCCTTTTCATATTCTCTTTTCTCTAAAATGGTGTTATCTAAGCTATGCATATTTTTTGGGTTATGTAAACCTACGCTTAACAGCTCTACTTTCAGATATTGAAGTCCATTTGCCATTTCATCGACCATGCAAACAGTTTATAAAGATATTCCTGTAATATCCCAGCGTCTTCCCTAGAACTAATATGGCGTCTTATCTTAGTGTCATCCACAAAATTGCTAACATCACTATTAATTCCACTGCCTAAATCGTTTATATTCATAACGAACTATAAGGGTCCCTAAACTGAGCACTGGGGAACTCCACTAATAACTCTACCCTATTTGTTTATTACAACGTTAATGGCTAACCACTGTTTTCTGTTACCAATGCATGCTCTAACCCATCCAAACACTTTTCCTCCTATGCATGGGCTTTGGTTTTATTTAGTAGTCTCTGTTGGAGTACCATGTTGAACGCTTTGCTAAATTCAAGGTAAATAACATCTTAACTATCAACCTGAGGCCTTCTAGACATTAGTATAAGAAGATAAAAAATAATTACACATGCTCTTCCCTTGGTGAACCCATGCTGAGTCACGAATCAAATTAAGCATCTCTGATACTATTTGCTGTTAACAATTACAGTATTTTACCTATAACTGACGTCAAACCGATTGGCCTGTAGTTGTGAATAAAAGAATTATCACCCTTTTTAAAAACAAAAACATTGTTTGCCTACCCCAAAGAAATAGATACAAATCCATTGTCAACCGACTTACTAAATATTTCCGTTGACTATTTGGGTTGCAGTAAATACTGAGAGAATCTATCAAGACATCGTCGGACTTAATTGGGCCTACCTTTTCCTTATTCTTAGTTCTGTAGAGATGAAAGAGCCCCTTTGTGTTAGATCTTAATTCTCTACAACCTTGTTTTTATAATTACGTATTTCTCTGCGCATGTTTTTTTTTTTTAATCAGTCCAGCCATTTCATTATATCTGTGTTTTTCCCCTTTTCATTATAAAGCCCTCCTTTTGATTTGATCTCATTTTTTCAACTTATTCATCCTCCATTTAGGTGTACCGGTATTATTAGCATTCGCAATATACAGTATAGATACATATATATATATATATATATATATATATATATATATATATGTGTGTGTGTGTGTGTTTGTGTGTGTGTGTGTGTGTGTGTGTGTGTGTGTGTGTGTGTGTGTGTGTGTGTGTGTGTGTGTGTGTGTGTGTTCACTTGGTATTTGGACCACGTGTTGGACTTGTGATCGACAGCTATTTCCCTCCCGGAAGAGAGCTCAGAGCTCGTATGACCGATCTATGGGTAATGCTATGACCTTACACGCAAACACCCCCCAACTCCCCAACGAGAGTTGGAGTAACGACTCGAAGCGCAGTGATGATGAAATAAATTCAGCCCTGGGCAGGATTTGAACCAGGTACCGCTGGCACCACCGTAACAACAGTCTGGTTCTCTACCAACCGCGCCACCGAGTGTCTGCGCGCGCGCGCGCGCGCGCGTGTGTGTGTGTGTGTGTGTGTGTGTGTGTGTGTGTGTGTGTGTGTGTGTGTGTGTGTGTGTGTGTGTGTGTGTGTGTGTGTGTGTGTGTGTGTGTGTGTGTGTGTGTGTATTTTTGGGGGGTATAATTTTTCGTTGGGCATACAAAATCCTAGTGTTTAGAGTATTGTACAATTCATCTAGACCACTGACTTCGTTATTGACCTCTGGGTTAAACTTGTTCATAACCTTGTTCCCTTCCTTCCCACGTGGCATGATCTAGATCCAGACCCCTGAACTCGTTAAAGACCTCTGGGTTAACTTATTCACTGATCTCAGTCATAACCCAGGACCAAATTATCACCTATTGAACTGGTTCCGCATTTGCTCAAGTATCTTCCCCAATTCGTAAAAAATTTGCCCTCCTGAAGTCAGGTACTATCATTCTTCCTTTTTTACATTTAAGGCTAAATCTTATTTCCTGATGATCACTTGTACCTAGTCTATCACATATTTGTACTTTTCTTATTATATCACCAATGCTTATTAACAGTAGATCCAAAGTATTTTCTCCCCTTGTAAGCTCGGTAATCAATTGTTTTAAGAAATTATCTTGTACCACATAAAAAAATCTGATCTACAGGATTTTTCCAATCAATGTTCCTACAGTTGAATTCACCCATGATCACATTTTTGTACGTGGACGCCCTGTGAGTATGTCAAAACATGGGTTCAGTCTGTACCATACTATGGTTAGAAGGTCTATAAAGAACCCCGATTATAAGTTTCTCCTTCCTTCCTATTATCTTCACCCAAATAGATTCCGTACACGTTTCATCTTTGATCGAGTTGTTGATAATGCATTAAGATGTGTTCTTAATGAAAAGTACTACTACTCTCCCTTTCCTGCCTATCCTATTAGCCCCCCTATTTCTTTGTTGGACGTTCACAATTTGCTTATGCACTGTGTTTGGATATTCGAAAGATATATGTATATGTATATTTATATATATATATATATTATATATATATATATATATATATGTACATGTTCAACAAAAACCCACTGTGTTGGATAAGAAGAAATGAAATAAATGAATTCCATATATTTCGATCACGGACTGTGATCCTCTTCAGTGGATCGAAATATATGGAATTCATTTATTTCATTTCTTCTTATCCAACACAGTGGGTTTTTGTTGAATCTTTACGAATGTGTTACGACATTACTTTGTAGATATATATATATATATATGTATATGTATATTTATATATAATTAAAAATATACTTCACTCAATTTGGAACTTTTGTCAGTTTTTGGCCGAGCCAACAGAATTGATCGAGGTACTATGTTTCCCGACATTTTGAAGAATGGGCGTATAAGATATTGTCTTCTTCTTCTTCTTCTTCTTCTTCTTCTTCTTCTTCTTCTTCTTCTTCGCGTTCTTCTTCTTCTTCTTCGCGTTCTTCTTCGCGTTTTTCTTCACGTTCTTCTTCGCTTTCTTCTTCGCATTCTTCTTTGCGTTCTTCTTCGCGTTCTTCTTCTTCACGTTCTTCTTCACGTTCTTCTTCGCGTTCTTCTTCCTCGCGTTCTTCTTCTTCGCGTTCTTCTTCGCGTTCTTCTTCGCATTCTTCTTCTCATTCTACTTCGTGTTCTTCTTCGCGTTCTTCTTCGTGTTCTTCTTCGCGTTCTTCTTCCTCGCGTTCTTCTTCGCGTTCTTCTTTGCGTTCTTTTCGTGGTGGGGATCCCGTTAAAAATAAATTTCACTCAATTTGGAACTTTTGTCAGTTTTTGGCCGAGCCAACAGAATTGATCGAGGTACTATGTTTCCCGACATTTTGAAGAATGGGCGTATAAGATATTGTCTTCTTCTTCTTCTTCTTCTTCTTCTTCTTCTTCTTCTTCTTCTTCTTTTTCTTCTTCTTCTTCTTCTTCTTCTTCTTCTTCTTCTTCTTCTTCCTCGCGTTCTTCCTCGCGTTCTTCTTCGCATTCTTCTTCGCGTTCTTCTTCGCATTCTTCTTTGCGTTCTTCTTCGCGTTCTTCTTCGCGTTCTTCTTCGCGTTCTTCTTCCTCGCGTTCATCTTCTTCGCGTTCTTCTTCGCATTCTTCTTCTCATTCTACTTAGTGTTCTTCTTGTTCTTCTTCTTGTTCTTCTTCGCGTTCTTCTTCCTCGCGTTCTTCTTCGCGTTCTTCTTCGTGCTAGGGATCCCGTGTTGATGTTTCGCCCCGAGGCCGAGGCCGAAGGGGAAAACGAGGGATTTGAGCGCGGAAAGCTGCGGCCGTAGGCCGCTGTTTGCGCAGCCAAGCCCCCGGCCGAGCCAACAGAATTGATCGAGATACTATGTTTCCCGACATTTTGAAGAATGGGCGTATAAGATATTGTCCCGTGGCCTTAAAGATGAATATATGGAATTATTTCCAAAATTGTACAAAAACATAAAAAGGTTAAAACCTAGAATAGCTATGATAAATGATTTCCAACGTATAGTTCGAAAGTTGGTGAGCTATTAAAGGACAATCCTGATTACAAATATTCTGGCTCAAGGGAAGAGTATCTTAGTTTACCAGCTAATAAAGAAGACATTGAAGAAAAAGCGTATAGCTGTCATAGAATTTGGTTGTCTTGCATGTCCAACGACGGCAAATCAGCTTTAGCTTTGGAGAGAAAATGACAGAGGCATTATTGGATGTGGGTTACTAAAACAAAGGGAATAGAAAGACAAGAGGTTTATCGTAATAAGATATTGTCCCGTGGCCTTAAAGATGAACATATGGAATTATTTCCAAAATTGTACAAAACCATAAAAAGGTTAAAACCTAGAATAGGTATGATAAATGATTTCCAACGTATAGTTCGAAAGTTTGGTGAGCTATTAAAGGACAATCCTGATTACAAATATTCTGGGTCAAGGGAAGAGTATCTTAGTTTACAAGCTAAACTGCGAGCGAAGCGAGCTCCTAGCGCCGCAGGCCAAAGCGGTGACGTTTGTCACCACCGAAGGTCGCTTGTATGTATATGTAAATGTATATGTATATGTATATGTATATGTATATGTATATGTATATGTATATGTATATGTATATGTATATATATATATATATATATATGTATAGAATGGATGGCGGACTATTCAACACCGCCCGCCTTAGATCCAGAAATAGAACATATCCCATGCAAATGTCAGAGCTACAATATGCTGACGACAACTGTACCATAGCCCATACCCTTGAGGACCTACAGACCTCTGCGGACAACTTCTCTAGAGCATACTCGCAGTTCGGACTAAACATTAACATCGCAAAGACCAAAGTCCTTCTCCAACCTCGTCCTGGACATCATACACCACCTGAGGACAAGATAACTATCAGAGGTCTGGAGCTAGAGAATGTTGATTATTTCACATACCTTGGCAGTATCTTAGATGTAAACTCTACTGTAGAAAGAGATGTCAACAATAGAATCAGAGCTGCACATGCAGCATATGGAAAACTACACAGCAGAGTATTCAGCAACCCAGGACTGACACAAAACACAAAACTCATGGTCTATCAGGCTGTTGTAATTTCCACCTTGCTCTACGCTTGTGAGACCTGGGTACTTTACCGGAAGGACACAGTGGAACTGGAAAGATTCCACCAATCTAAACTCCGTCAGATCCTGCGGATAAAGTGGCAAGACAGGGTCACAAACAACGAGGTCCTCCTCCGCGCAAGGACGGAAAGCATAGAGGCCACTATAACACGTCACCGACTAAGATGGGCTGGTCATCTTGCCCGGATGCATGACAATCGCTTGCCAAAACAAGTACTGTTCTCAGAGCTTGACTCTGGGAACAGACCTCGCGGTGCACCAAAACGCCGGTTTAAAGACCAGCTCAAACATACACTGAAGGCGGTTGACATCGACCCTACCAACTGGGAAACAGAGGCCGCTAATAGAGAGAGCTGGAGAAGAACCATCCACGAAAAAACAGAGACGTTTGAGAACAACAGAAGACAGCAAATAGAGGTAAAAAGAAATATAAGGAAGACAAGAGCAGAGAATTCCCAGAACCCCCCGACCATTCCCATGGTGGCTGCGGCCGCCTCTTCCTAGCCCAGACAGGGCTCATCTCACATAGAAGGAAATGTCAGTGAGCTGCGTATACTCGGACACGAGTGCTGCCAACGACGATATGTATATATATGTATATATATATATATATATATATATATATATATATATACATATATATATATATATATATATATGTGTGTGTGTGTGTGTGTGTGTGTGTGTGTGTGTGTGTGTGTGTGTGTGTGTGTGTGTGTGTGTGTGTGTGTGTGTGTGTGTGTGTGTGTGTGTGTGTGTGTGTGTGTGTGTGTGTGTGTGTGTGTGTGTGTGTGTGTGTGTGTGTGTGTGTGTGTGTGTGTGTGTGTATGAGTGTCGCCGACGGAGAACACTCCAAGCGTCATGAAAAAAATGGCAGAAGACGCCCTTATATCTCATATATTTATATAGTGACCCCCTTCCCCAGCCATACCTCGCTTACAGGGTGGTTCTACGTAGATATATGGTTTTAATATTGGGTAACTTTAAAATTAATTTCTGGTGTTCAAAAAAATAAGATAAAAAAGGCGCTTGGAGCGTTCTTCCACGCCACTACACATATATTGTTACTTATGTACCATACTAAAAAATTGCCTAGTTATCATACGTCATACGCCATGCGCTAAGACGTGCTCGCTCTCATGCTTGAAGCATTTAGTTGCTCATTTGATTATAACTGCCCGCTCGGACCTCCGCGGGTGATGTTACGACACGCCTGCTTCCGCCCTGCCTTCCCATTGGTCGGCGAGGCGAGGTCGTGCCCTCGGACAGAAGATGGTATTAGATTATACTTTTCGCCTGGAAGAGTTGTTGGCCGACTTATAGGGAGAACACCCTCACCCCTTTTATTTAAGTATTTCCATTGCCTCCTGTTCACTTTTGCAGATCCACATATATGTTGTATATTCTTACTATTCTACTCGTATGCCATGGATATTATGTGTAAATTGAAGTTCACGTTGTTCCTGTTAAGCCTGAATAACTTCCGGCTGCCTGGTTCTTAAGGTAAACCAACCACTAGCCTATTCTTTAGCAAAGCTATATGTTGTGTTAGTGTTACTCATTATTTCTATCATAAGAGAAAATCCAATTATTTGTTTAATTACACCGTGTGAGACATTTTTTCCCGGTTTTAAGGGTCATTTCCTGAATTCTTATATCCCATTATTATAAAAATAAAAAATCTGTCGTTTAATCGGAAGTTTGGGCTGGTGATCAGGACCTTCATATTTTGTAATATTCATATTTTTTCAAGAATTTTTTTTCTTCAACTTATCAGTTAATGGGAAACTGTAATGTTATAACACATTTGTAAATATACACTTAAAACCCACTATCGGAGAAATAATATCAGAAGTACAAGAGGTCCGTATATGTCGACCCCATCAGTTTAAGTTTCCGTCTGTCCATAATTACTGGTTTAATTCAGTTTAACCGTTCCCTTTTATGATATTATATTTTTTAACTCACTTTCCTTTTTCCAAATCTTGCTTTAGAAAGTAAGTAATGCTTCTTGATGAGGTGAATTAAACGGAAGTATAGTTTTTCTTCTTTTCTTCGCTAACTTTCTACAACGTTTAGTTCCCGTCTCTCCGTAATTACTGGTTTAATTCAGTTTAACTGTTCCCTTCTATGATATTATAATTCTTCATTCACTTTCTTTTTTCCAAATCTTGTTTTAGAAATTAAGTAGTGCTTCTTGACGGGGTGAATTAAACGGAGGTATAGTTTTTCTGTTTTTCTTCGCTAATTCTCTGCATTAGGGACACCAGAGGACTCCCGCCTGGGATCTTCAATCCACTCACTAAGTCACTTCTGCTCCGACGTCACTGCCTTATTCATCCATTGATCTTTAAGGTTACAAATAAGTGCCTCCCCTAAGGGCGTGACTTTTCTCCCGTGTACCAATATTTTTTTTTCTCCTCCTCCACCCTTCTCCAATCAGAAAGACTGTTACAACGTCTTAAGCAATACTGCTTACACAAACAATCTCGATATCGAAGGCAGAAATGGCTTAGTTTACATATTGTCACATTAGCATTAAAATCTATACCCTAGTGGTTGTTTATAAAATTTAAACGGTGAGCAACATTATACAACTCCATCGCTGCTTGTGTCTTATAATCATCCAGCACATAAAATGAAATTCTCGCCACCTATCCCTCTATCTACCTTACTTATCTACCTTTATCTACCAACCTCTTACAGTATATTTCGACTACCATCTGTAGTCTTTTTCAGCAGAATGGTTACAAGAATTTAGAGTATAGGTATAAATGAGGTAGTGAGGAGTACAGAAAAGGGGACGGGGAAAAGGGGTTGGGTCAAGGATGGACAATTATTGGTATTTTGTCCGACCGCTCTTGACTCCCATCCTCGTAATGCAATCTGGGGACCACTGACCTTTTTAGGTATTGAAGTTAGGAAAATGTTTGATTAAGGAAGATTCCATAATTTTCCTACGAAAGCTACATTGGGATTTGAATATGATAGCGGCATTATCCCTATCCATTCTACGGACTTCTTGGCTGGCATGAAGGAACACGGCGGAGCTGACTTGTCCAATTTAATGGAGTTTTTGTGTTCTTTTATTCTTGTGGACAAATCCCTACCAGTTTGGCCCCAATAGACGTCATTACAGTCTTTGCAAGGCAATATATATACCCCGGAATTGTGGTCCACATTATTCCTCCTATGTACATATACTGCCTTTCTGAAAATACTATTTGGGTAATTGTATATAACTTTAATTTGATTGTTAGGCAGTAATTTTGAGACCGAGTTAATGAATTCATTATATAGTAATATGATGTTACTGTTAGTCCATTTGAACTTCTGTTTGATTTATAATAATTGCATTTAGCTTTGTGTAATGCTTTCTTCAAAAACCATTCCGGAAAACCTACATTTGAGAGTTGTTTGCTAATTAATTCAAATTGTCCATCCTTGACCCAACCACATCAAGGGCATGTAACCTGAGTCCCCCCCCGCACACACACTCTTCCCCGTCCCCATTTCTGTACTCCTCACTACCTCATTTATACCTGTACTCTATCTTCTTGTATCCTTTCTGCTGAAGAGGACTGCAGATAGTAGTCGAAATATACGGATCTCCTGTACTTTTGATATTATTTCTCCGATAGTGGGTTTTAAGTATTCATCAGTTCATGTAATTAAATCAACAGAGTACATATTCATTTTATGACACAAGCTTATCAAAAAAGTACAAACAAATGACAGTTATAAAGCAACTTAAAAATGTCAGCAATGACTGGATTTGCTGTTGTAGTCCAATTCTCCCATAATTTTTTTCATTGTAGTGGTCCTGGAACCTCTCCTGTATTTCTGTCACACCTTGGTGGAATCACTTTCCTTATTCTTCTGAGTAGGTGCCCATATTGTCCTTGAATTTGTCCAGGTGAGCGTCCATTATATGAAGTTTAAGGGACATCCTGCATCCCATGGCGCCAAAAGCCTTTAACAGATCCTGCACCAGCTGCTGGAAGTTTTCAGCTCTGTGGTTGCCTAGAAAGCCCTTAACAATTACTATGAAACAGTTCCATGCTGTTCATTCAATCCTACTGAGCTTATTGGAGAATTCAGTAGACTCAAGCATCTTCCATATCTGAGGTCCAACAAAAAATCCCGCCTTTGATTCCTGGTTTAGAGCCTTCACGAACTGCTTCATCAACCCCAAATTGATATGTAGTAGCGGCATGAGCACAATCCTGGGTTCAGCCAGTGGCTCCCACATGATGTTCCGAGTCCCAACTACTGTTACGGTCGTGTGGTTAGGTTGCTCTCCTTACCCAGTCCTCACTAGGATCCTGGTATACTTAGATGCCCTGGAATAGACTTCTTATACACGACCGCCTTCCCACACGAAGTAGTTTCGACTTTCGTGCACAATGAGAAGGTATATTAGAAGGCTAGGAGAAAAGGGTTCATTAGACCCAGGACGTAAATTTTACAAATTTTAATGAAGGTAATGGAAGGTGGGACTATGTACAAAAGAGAATTATTCGGGCCTTAGGCTTCGATCCGCTGAACAACTTCTACAAAGAGGAAAAATATACAGTTTTATAAAAATACATGTATTCGAGCTGTTCATTCTTTAGGGATTGACCAGTGTCTGTGTAGTTAAATAATTACCACAGAAAACCATATCAAGCCGATCGTTGATCAGTGTCCTGAACTGTACATACATACATACATATACAAAGGCTTTTTTCCCATTACAAGGGGGGTAGCCAAAAAGAAAGGCATAAAATCATTCCCACCCATTCCATCCCTGAATACACTCCACACCCCTCCACCCTCCCTCTCATCGTAGCACCTCCTGAATGACGGGTCATCCCTGCACCTTGTCCACTGCCCTGGGTCAGAAGCAGTGTCGCAAGACACAGCACATCCACAGCAAGGCCGCTTCATTAAATCGGCGACCCCCCCCTCTCCGTCCCCCCATTGCATAAAATGAGAGGACGGGGAGAAATCCCTTCAGGCTGCGTCAAAATTTTGCTCACACATACTACCTCACCCCCCATTCCACCTCATGCAATCACAACATCATCCATATACAACCATTCTCCATTCACCCCTGTCTTCTGTCCTCTCCCGTCCTTCCTCAACAGACATTCCCCTCTTCCCCAAAGCCCCCTTCACCCCATCCATCCACCTCATCCTAGGACGTCCCCTCATGTTTACTCCCTCCACATCTGCCTTCCACACCTCTTTTACTAGTCTTTCTTCACTCATTCTTTCCATGTGTCCAAACCATCCTAATATTCTTTCATCAACCCTATCTCCCAGCTCCTTTTCCACCCCTGTTCTCCTCCTCACCTCCTCATTTCTCACTCTATCTAGCCTAGTAACCCCCATCATACTTCTCAGACACCTCATCTCAAACACATTCAAACTCTTTCTCTCTTCTTCTCTTATGTTCCATGTTTCTGCCCCATACAGTGCTGTTGGCACAATCACTCCTTCATACAGTCTCCTCTTAGCATCCATTCCCAAATGTCTATTCCTCATTACACTTTTTAATCCACCAAGGCATTTACTCGCTTCTCTCAATCTACATTCTACCTCCACTTTCACTCCACCTTTTCCTGCCACATTTGCACCCAAGTATCTAAAAATATCCACTTCCTCCAGTTGCTCTCCCTTAATGCTCACTTCCTCAATCCCTCCTCCGATCCTGCCACAAGTGCAGTGTCGGCCGCAAACAACAGCTGGCTCACCTCCCACTTTTCTCCACCTTCCTTAACCATCTCCAATCCCTTGCCCACTACCCTTGCATTTACCTCTCGCACCACCCCATCCATGTATAAGTTGAACAGCCAGGGTGACATAACGCATCCTTGACGAAGTCCCACCTTTACCTCGAACCACTCACTCTCTCCATTTCCAATCCTGACACAAGCTCTACTACTCTCATAAAAAGTCTTGACAGCTCCCAGAAGTTTTCCTCCTATCCCGTATATCTGCATAACCTCCCACAGCGCCTTCCTGTCTACCCTATCATAAGCCTTTTCCAGATCCATAAAAGCCAAAAAAAAACATCCTTCCCCTTTCCTATAGCTTTCACACATATCTGTCTTACCACAAAGATCTGATCTACACAACCTCTACCTGTCCTAAATCCACACTGTTCCTCACCAATTACTCCCTCTGTTCCTCTCCTAATCCTCTCAATCAAGATCCTCCCATAAGCCTTCCCAACTACACTTAACAAGCTAATCCCTCTGAAACTACTACATTCACACTTGTCCCCTTTTCCCTTGTAAAGAGGAACTATACAGGCACTCCTCCAGTCCTCTGGCACTCTACCCTCTCTCCAGCAAACATTAAATAACCTCACCATCCAGTCCACCATCACTGTACCTCCCTTTTTCAGACATTCTGCATGGCATCCATCCAGACCAGGTGCCTTACCTGCTTTCATCATCTTAACAGCTGCCTTCACCTCATCCTTCCTTATTTCTCCTCCATTCTCCTTATTCATCACTCTCATTTTCTTCGCACTTCCCACTGGACCAATCTTTCCTTCCCTATCCTCCACATTTAGCAACTCCCTAAAATGTTCTGCCCATCTTCCCCTTACTGCCTTCTCTTCCATTATCATCTCTCCATCTGCACCTTTTACCTTTTCTTCTCTACTTGATTCGCCTCCTCTTCCTCTCTTAATTTCTTTCCAAAACATCTTTTTATTATTTTCAAAATTTTCTGTCAAACTCTTACCCCATTTCACATCTGCTCTCCTCTTTGCAACCTTTACCTTTTGCTTTACTTCTCTTTTCTTTTCTTTGTACTCGTCTATGATAACAAGAGTTATCTATGTATGGGTGTAAGTATATGGAATATGATAGTAGGATGGCTATCTATAAGGAGTGAGAATTGTTTAGTGCAGAGAACGACCAGAATCACAGATATCAAGTTTAGATATCTAGAGGAGACCATATCTTTCATTAGCTGAATCGAACCTGACTAACAGTTATTTCCGTGACTTTGAAATCTCGGATTGATCCGAGGTTTTTATAATCTTACCTAATTACATCAAAATTATTTACATAATACACGCTAAGATTTATAATAATGGTTATAAACCTTTACAAGGAAAATTAACTATATTATTAGGTAAAATTGTTCGAGCCGTAAAAAAGAAAATAAAGTTTTAACATATAAACAACATCCAAAGATAAGGAAATAAGACACTAGAAACATGTAGTAATATTTAACAGCTATAAACAAAATAAAGTTTTTAATTTTCTAAACCGAAATCATTATCAGTTCTCGAACAACTCTTTGGAAGATTCCAACACGACACATCCTGTATGCAAATTGTTTGACATATTTTTATGGGAGCCTTATACCATTAATATTTCTTCTTTTGAAGATAAATGAAATTACATATGCTCAACGATGCATTTGCATATGATCCAGGAAGTTTATTTATAATTAAAGTAGAGATTTGAAAGGTGTGTACGTTTGTCAGACGTTAGGTGAATAATATTTTGTCACTTTTAATACGCACTAGACAAATGCGTAGCATCCTCGTGGGATACAAAAGCTGTGATCGCAAGGAGCAAAGCGGTATGTTCTTGAGAGTGTATCTGTTATCACATTTTATTTGCCATTAATGTGGCAAGTGACCAAGTTGAATGGCTGAAGATACAAGCTCCATCGAGTTAATTTCTGGTTCTGATTTCTCATTTTCTGTAAGAAGCTCAGAGGGTTGTGATCTGTAAAGACCTTTATAGGATGGGCTGAGGAGCCTAAATAAGATTCAAAATGTTTGAAGGAAGGAATAAGAGCAAGATTTTTCTTCTCAATAGTAGAGTAGGATTTTTGGTGGGTGTTAAAGATACGACTATTGCCCTTAAGTCGCCTTGCTAGGTGGTCTGTCGTCTGCTTCCCGCCATTTCTATATTTACTTGTTTTGAATTGGTTAGATTTGATTAATACTACCATTATCATTATAATGGTCTGCTACATATTTTTTATATGATTATGTTTGTGCATTTATTTGGATCCAGGGAAAAAAGGTAATTATTTACCATCTTTGAAATATATTGTTATCCACCAAGTAATCATACAACTGAGTTATTATAGTTTCGTTTTGTGAAACTTCTTTTAACTCTCTCGCTCGACGCTTATCAGTCTCCTTATTCGACCTATAGCTTTTTTCAGCTCTGAGAGAAACTACACAATCGCGCATACTCTGAGTACGCAACTTGATTTGCTGTTCCTTGTCGTGGTAGAAGTAGAGATCCAAAAATGAATTATCTGATTTCCAGAATGGCTTTTTTTTCGGCAAATAATTCTGGTTTCAGATAACCAATTCTGTGGAACACCTTTCCTTGGATCTTATAACATACTGAAATGTCTCGCTTGTTTTGAATCGTACCCGTGGTTTTAAAAGATGTAAAGGAGAATAAAGCATTAAAACCGACTAAATTTTGTAGATAACGTTTCGAAAAAGAAGACGTGCCGTCATATAATGCTTTAAGATCTCCTTTAAGTTTCGAAAGTAAAAATACTGGTGTTTGACCGGCATTGCAACAGATAGTTCTACGTTCGTTTTTCCACAGCAATGCTTGACAAAGTTTACACCTAAATGCCCCAATTTCACCAATCGAATGAGACGGAACTCCTTGTTTATCAGTCTCTCGCATAGACCCTATGTATGTCGTAGACAACTCTTCTAATGATTCCATAAATATTTGCTTTTTTATATTGAGTCAAATACGCTGTTCGCGCAAGCTATCTAAGTAAGCAATTTCCTCCGGAGAAAAATTCTTTTTAAAGATGTTTGCTCTGTATTTTCTTTTTCCCTCCATTATTAATTTTTTTCTGGTCTTCTCTTTTTCTTCTCTTTCTCGTATCCGTTCAGCTTCCTGCTTCGCTTGCGCCTCTTTCTGCGCACGCATAGTTTCTCTCTTTCTTTGGCGTTCTTGCTCTTCTTCGATACGTTTCTTTTGCAGAAAATCTTTTGCTTCTTCTATTATGTTGACATTTTCTTTGATTTCTGCCACTACATCAGTATCCACAGCTTTCTGCGAATGTTGGTATTTTGTCTTTTTAATCGCTCGATTTATTCGCCGCATAGCATTGTGAGTTCTTTCCAGATAATACCTTTGGTAATCCCCATGATCCGATTTTCCCCCATGCTTTGTAAAATTCTTATAACCCGCAAAGTAGTGTTTTTCGAACTCACACGTACTCTCTCGCGAAATTTCTCCGTCAAACAACTCGAGTTTTTCAAAAGTTTCGTCACTGTACTTGTAATCCTTGTCCTCTTTCAATCTCCTGTTGAATAACAGCAACTTTCGGTGAAACACCTTTATAGATTCCTTTACCGAATACGCTTTAGTGTTACTATACAAACTTGGAAACCCCGAGGTGTGTTCCCTTCGCAGTTCGCATATCAACTGTTTATTCCTGGTTAGAGATGCTTCCGCCATTTTTTTCTTTTCCGCCACCCATTTCCAAAAGTGACGGTTCCTTTGCAATTTTAACTGCGAAGATTCCGGCATTTTCTTCCGAGAACAAACAATAGCACAAAGACACTCGGGTGAAACCCTAAATATACCCTTACACCTGCCAAGCGATGATGTAACCAATTTACCACCGGCCCGCCCCATCTCGGGAAATGACAGATTTTATTTTTATTAAGTATAAGATAAACAGAATCGACGCCATATTTTTTGATTTGAACCCCGCTCGATTTTTCTGGTAAGGCCGGCAGACATTGTGAGGTTTTTGAACATTACAATTGATGCCCAGACCCGGGAAACCCTATCTAAGTCCTTTAAGAATAAGATTAACCCGTTTAAGGCTTGACACGATGTCTAGAAGCTAAGAAAAAGAGAGCATCAGCCAAAGGTTGGGTGACGCGAAGCATCAACGAATTAGAAGATTTATTGAATGATGACGCTACCAGCCTCGAGGTATTAGAAGCTACCATTTGCACATTTGACAAGAGGCTTGCAGATCTTGAGAAGCACCAAAGCACCAGACGGCAGTGGAGTTGGAATTGAACTCTGACAAAGTAGAGTCAGATATGGATGAAACTGACAAGTTTCAAAGATCTGCCAGGAAAATTAGAGCAAAGGCTGCCAAGCGCCTGAAGGATATGACTGTCACTGTTGTAAGTGATTCTATCTCCGTTTCTTCTAAGGATAGATCAGAGGTTAGGTTACCTAGTTTAGAGCTCCCTAAATATGCTGGCGAAGCTATAGAGTGGCAACCCTTCTGGGACTGCTTCGAAGCTCTGGTTGACCAGAGTAACTTGCCTGTTATAAGCAGTCCCTCCTTCGAGGAGAGGCACTTTCTGTCATTCAAGGTTTGACACTTACCTGCAAATTATAAGAAAGCATGTGATCTACTCAAAGAAAGATTTGGCAGCACTGAAAGAATCGTATTCACCCATGTGTCGGGTTTAATGAACGCTTCTTTGACGTCTAGAGCTAAAGAAGCTAATCAGTGTGACTCCCTATGGAAGTTACGAGACCAACTGTTGCGGCATATAAGAAGTTTGGAAACCCTTGGTGTTGACTCCTATCATCGTAGCTCGCCTACCACAGGACATCCGTCTGGAGTGGTCGAGGGAAAGTGCTGGACGTGAAGGTGATTTGGACTGGTTAATGAAGTTTCTGCAAACCGAGATCCAGCGTCGTGAACGATTGGAAAGTTTTAAGGATTTGTCCATGGAGAAGAGCAACGCACCACAAGATATCAAAAGAAGAAAAGTTAGTTCGGCTTCAGCCTTGCAGACGTCAGCTGCAGAAGGACCACAACAGTGTGTTTTTTGTCACAAAAGACACAAGTCCGAAAAGTGCAATCAGATATTGAGATTGGATATCCTTAGACGTGAAGAGAAAGTGAAATCCCTAGGACTTTGTTTTAAGTGCCTCGTCAAGGGACATATGTCCAAGGACTGTAGAGGAAAAGTGAAGTGTGCGCAGTGCTCCGGTTATCACAATGTGTTGTTTTGCAGAACAGGCAAAACAATTTGTGTCACTAATAATTCACCAAGTAGACAGGGTGTCGCCCACACCCCCAGTGAACAAGTTAATAATGCAGTCAATACTGGTAGTGGTACTGTTGAGCATGTTGGCATCTCTCATGACCAGAGAGTTAAAAGGTCCACTGTCTTGCAAACTGCTAAGATCAAGACTCTAACTAACAATGGGAAATCTGTTGATGCTATTGTCATATTTGATTTAGGGGCAGACACTACTTATGTGAGCCATGATATTGTTAGAAGAATCAAACCCAAGTGGGTTACATCTAAGTACACTTCATACTCAACCTTTGGGAATAAGAAATCACAAAATAGAAA
This sequence comes from Oratosquilla oratoria, assembly GCF_046742065.1. Lineage (NCBI taxonomy): Eukaryota > Metazoa > Arthropoda > Malacostraca > Stomatopoda > Squillidae > Oratosquilla > Oratosquilla oratoria. Next base: position 49,018,127 of record NC_134807.1, read on the forward strand.
AGAACGGAATGTATATGATGTGAAAGTGATTGACACTCAGGGTAATCCTCACTCAATATTAGCGGTCGAAGTTGAGACCATTTGCCCACCCTTAAGCCGTCAAAGGATTCCCTCTGATGTTTTGCAGTCCCTTCCACACCTACAGTTAGCTGATGACTATGGACGTGATCGTGACCTCACTTTGGATATACTGATTGGTGTTGATAATTATTGGCGTTTTGTTTCCACAGAGAACCTTATAAGATGTGATGATTTAGTGGCCTTTGAGTCTGTGTTTGGTTGGATATTGTCTGGTTCTTGTATGGAAACCCAGGAAGAGAATGTATCTCACCAGATGTTATGTATGAGGACTGCTAAACCTGTTAATGAACCTGAGCTCCATGAATTTTGGAGCCTTGAAAGTATTGGAATTTGTGCTGGGAGGGATAGGCCTCCCAAAGACCCAGTGTTAGATAAATTTGAGGATTCAGTTAAGTTTGTTGATGTCAGGTATGAGGTTGCTCTTCCTTGGAAAAGTGAAGTTTCTAAGTTGAGTCTGCTTGAAAATGAGACTGGAGCAAGGAAGAGGTTAGCTACGCTTAACTCTAAGTTTGAAAGGAATCCTAGTTTAAGAATTGAATATGATAAAGTTCTCAAGAGTAATGAGGACAGTAATATCATAGAAGAAGTTCCTCAATCTGAAATGGAAGGTCCCTATCACATTTACTATATGCCTCATAGACCTGTAATTAAGGAATGTGTTTCCTCAAAAATTAGGCCTGTGTTTGATGCCTCAGCAGTGGGATCTAATGGTGTTTCTTTGAATGACTGTTTGGAATCTGGGCCTTCACTGTTTCAGGAAATTTGGCGTCTAGGACTTGGATGGGATGAAATCCTATCAGATGACTTGCAGCTGAAATATCAGCTGTGGATTGATGGTATTCAAAGTATTAAGACATTTGAAATCCATAGATGTTATTACCCAGATTCATCTTTAAGTTCATTAGTAGGATTAGAGGTACATGCTTTCAGTGATGCATCTGAAAAGGTTTATGGTAGCTGTGTATATCTACGTATACCTAAATCAGATAAGAAGTTTCATATATAATTTGTTATGGCTAGGACAAAGGTAGCTCCCATCAAACGGGTTACGTTACCCAGGCTGGAACTCCTTGGAGCCTTGTTGAGTGCTCGTCTCAGTCATTTAGTAAAATCTGCCCTATGTTTGAATGATTGTGTAAGATTAGTTTGCTGGACAGATTCTAAGGTTGCTCTGTTTTGAATAAAAGGTAATCCTAATAGGTGGAAGATGTTTGTTGCTAACAGAGTAGCTGAAATTCAGACATTAACATCTCCAAGCAATTGGTTCCATTGCCCTGGTACAGACAACCCCGCTGATTTGATGACCCGAGGTCTTTTGGCTGATCAACTAATTTCAAATAACATGTGACTTGGGGGTCCCAATTACTTATCTAGTTCCTCATGTTTCCATGCTGTAGCTAATATTGATGATGAGACTCACAATTTGGCTCACACCTGTAAAGAGAGTAAGGGAGAGGGAACAGCCTTGACTGTTAATGAGAAAGCCACATCTGTATTTGACTTTAGTAGATATAGTGAATTTAGCAAAGTTATGAATATTGTTGCTTGGGTTAAGAGGTTCATTAATAATTGCAAACCTGATGGCACAAAACATTCTGGCCCTCTCACTTATGAGGAGTTGATCAAAGCAAAGGACAATATTTTTATCTGTGTTCAGAAAGAAAGTTATGAGAATGAAAGAAATGCTTTGTCTCAAGGGAAACCCCTTCCTAGAAATTCTTCCTTGATAAAATATGACCCCTTTCTAGATTCTAATGGATTGCTGAGAGTCAAAGGTAGACTTCAGTATTCTGACTTAAGTTATGACAGCAAGCACCCCATTATAATTCCTAATTGTCATGTGGCCAAACTTATAGTACAGTTTCAGCATAACCTTTTGAAACATGCTGGTGTTCACACCCTCATGTCCACCATTAGAAACTCTTACTGGATTGTTGGATTGAGACGAGTGGCCAAAAGAGTTTGTAGAGAATGTGTTGCTTGCAAGAGATTTGATTCTAGACCGTGTAGTCAGTCAGCCCCTCCTTTGCCAGAATTGAGGGTTAAATCTACCTTCCCCTTTGCAATAACTGGATTGGATTAGGTGGATCCCTTGTTTACAGTTGATCAACTATCTCAGAAATTGTATTTTTTGTTGTTCACTTGTGCTGTTACAAGGTTTGTTCATTTAGAGTTAACAGACTCACTTTCAGTGCCTGATTGTCTATTAGCACTACGCAGATTTTCTGCCAGGCGTGGACTTCCATCAGTGGTGTATTCAGATAATGCCAAGACCTTTAAAGGTTTTGCCAAAGCTCTTCAGCAATACTTTAGTGTCTTGAGTCCCGAGTGGAAGTTCATTGCTCCCAGATCCCCATGGTGGGGAGGCTGGTGGGAACGACTTGTGAGGTCAGTTAAATCTGCATTGAAGAAATGTCTTGGCACTAGATGCTTGACTAAATGTGAGCTTGAAACAACCTTGTTTAAAGTAGAGGCTTGTTATCAATTCAAGACCTCTGACTTATGTAAGTGATGATTATGATGTTAAGAAACCTTTGACACCTGCACATTTTCTGATTGGTCGAGTAGCTGGATATCAACCTCATATTTCTGATGAGCATTTGGATGTTGTTAGCCACAAAGACCTAAATGAAAGAGAACATGTTCGAGAAAAGCAACTCGACAGATTCTGGAAAATGTGGAATGATGACTATTTGAGGAATTTACCTCCCACAGTGAAGGGATCCAAACCCAATTGTAACTTGAAGAAGGGTTCTGTTGTATTGTTAAGAGAAGATAATGTACCTAGAATGAGTTGGCCTTTAGGTGTGATTATTGAGTTACTTCCTGGCAGGGACGGTATAGTCAGGTGTGTCAATGTCAAAACTGCCAAGGGAATTTTTTGTAGGCCTGTCCAGAAATTGCATGATCTGGAAAGTTGTTTTGAAACGAACAGTGTTAAAGAAGATATTGATAATCCTTTACAGTGTTCTATGCCTGATGAGGAGGATGTTGCAAGGGATGAGGATGTTGAAAGTATTGAACAGGTGAAAACCTCTCGGAGCGGACGGGTGGTTAAGCCCTGTGTTCTGCTTGATTTGTAAGACCTGAGTTTGAGAATTGAGTCAGCCTTATATCTCATCAAGGACTCTATGCATAGGACTCATTCTTAGTGTTACATGATTTGATTGTGGTTGTCTAGTTTAATAGGAGATTGAATGCTCCTATGGTGGGGAGTATGTTAAAGATACGACTATTGCCCTTAAGTCGCCTTGCTAGGTGGCCTGTCGTCTGCTTCCCGCCATTTCTATATTTACTTGTTTTGAATTGGTTAGATTTGATTAATACTACCATTATCATTATAATGGTCTGCTATATATTTTTTATATGATTATGCTTGTGCATTTATTTAGATCCAGGGAAAGAAGGTAATTATTTACCATCTTTAAAATATCTTCTTTTTGTAAGCAAATAAACAGAATCGACGCCATATTTTTTTTTTTTTTTTAACCCCGCTCGATATTTCTGGTAAGGCCGGCAGACATTGTGAGGTTTTTGAACATTACAGTGGGGTAATAACTTTTTACTTTAATACGCTATAACATATAATGTCGAATCTTTTCCTTGTAGTAGAACTCCACCTATTCAAGTTTCGCTTGCATCGACTTGAAGATGAAATGATTGAGAGAAGTCAAGAGCTTGAAGAACTGGGGAATTTGTTAGCGTTGAGTCCACAGGACCGAAGAAACGAAGATTGTATTCCTCTAGGGGCAAAGAACTTTCAGCAGTTGAACTACATACATGTTTTTCATCTCTGCTAAAATATGGTTTTAAAGTGTTGATGTGACGTAATCTCTTCTTGTTCTTTCGATTGTGTTATTGTGGGGTGCGATTTGATTTAGACAAACTTTGAGTTTCAATTTCCAAAAATGTCTCCACTTCAGGCATCTGAGCTACTGGGGCTGAAACAGTGGAGGAGGGATCTTCATTCCGACTGAAATAATGAAGTTGTACTTGAGGAAAGAATGTCAGAGCCCTGCTTAGCTTTATATTGGAATAGAGTTACAGCACAGACTGGGTACAATTCTGATGGAAGGATGGAAGTATTAGTTGGCTCGTCTGTAACTACGGAGCCATGCACTTTGTTGCCTGCAATATCATTGGACAGGATTAATAATATCCCTTTCACCGGAATTGCATTGGTGACGGCTACTATAACTTCTCCCTTAATCAAATTAGAATCTTGATAGTACTTGTGTAAGGGGCATGTAACTGCCCCGCCATCTCCCTCAATAAGTATATCTGAATTAAAGTAGATATCCTTCGAGAGAAACATCACATTTGACAATAGTAAACTCTGTTTAGCAGCTGTATCACGTGGTATTGTGACAGGATATCTCTCTCCATCTTTAGTTAAAGACACATATCCTTTTGTTGTAAAAGCTAGAAAACAAGGGTCTATATCCAGTTAAGATGTTTCAAGGGTATTTGTGTTATGGGCCAAGACAGGAGACGTCTTTGATTCCTTGTCCAACCTCTTGTCTGATGTTTGGGTAGTTGTCTGTTTTACATGTGCTTGTTTTGTTTCATGTGTTAAGACTGGAGTTTTAGATGTGGGGTAACTAGAAACATCAGCTAGACGATCTCTACATTTAGAAATATGATGACCTGGAATTAGACAGTAGGCACATCTAACTGAAAGGGGGTTCTCTGAAGATCAAATATGAGGAGGGTCTTGCTTTAGTGTCTTCTCTATTCTGAAGGTAAGTAAATTGTGTTTTGTGATAGTGACTAAACCTATCTGAAAAATCTTGGTTGGATATTTTTGATAGATCATAAGGAGTTTCACTTTTGACACTATCACACTTCAGTTTTGTTTTATGCGTTAATGTATAGTCATCAGCTAATACAGCTGCTTTACTTAGAGTATTGGGATGGTTCTCATGCAGATAAGTCTTTATAGCTGAGTCTATACAATCTTTGAACTACTCCAATAATACAAGCACTTTAAGTTGTTCTAAAGTTTTAATTTCACTGGATGAGCGCCAGCTTTCAAACAATCCAGTTATTTGGGAAGCAAACTCTCTGTAGGTTATATAAACAGCCTTGCTGTGCATTCTGAATTACTGGCGTTAAGCCTCCAGGACAAGCTCGTATGCTTGTAGGATTCTATACTTAACAGTGTCATAATCACCTTTATTTAAAGTAAGTAAAGAATATACTTTTTGCGCCTTTCCCTATAGTTTATTATGACACAGTATGCTCTAATTATTTCTATCAATGTTTAATTGATTCATGAGTTGTTCAAACTGTGAGAAAATAAGAATTCTGGTTCTTTCTCGGTAAAATGAGGAAGTAGTTATACATATTTGCTCACCAGAAGGAGGTACTCCATGTTTTAATTCTTCCTTTCGAAGCTCTATCTCTGCTAGTCTTCTCTTCGTTTCTTCTTGTTGCTACAGTTCTTTTCTCCTCGTTTCTTCTTTTTGCTGTTGCTGTTGCAGTTCTATTCTCCTCGTTTCTTTATCCTTAAATTTCAGTTGTATTTCCATTTCTCGCAATTTCAATTCAGCTTGCTTTTGTTGTAATTCTAAACGCTTTGTTGAACATGATACTTCATTCAAGTCTTCGGGAGGAAGCCTTTCATCATGTATAAGGAATTCGACTATCCCTTTAATTATCTCATTTTTAGGGTCACTAGGATAATCTAATGCTATGTCCAAATAGGACGCAAATCTTATCAAATCTTTCTTTTTCAATTTTAGGAATTTCTACACACTAGGGTCAGATAGAAACTCTTCAAAATTTGAACTATCCATTTTCACTTACCACGATTTCGCTACGGTCGACTTCGTGAGGTGACGTCTGACTATACGCCGTAGCTCTATCGAACGGTTGAATCTTGATGCTTATTCCATCCCGTTAAACCTTCAGATGCTGTCAGTTTCCGATGGGTCCCGACACGGTCGCCAGTTTCTGTTACGGTCGTGTGGTTGGGTTGCTCTCCCTACCCAGTCCTCACTGGGATCCTGGTATACATAGATACCCTGGAATAGACTTCTTATACACGACCGCCTTCCCACACGAAGTGGTTTCGACTTTCGTGCAAAGTGGAAAGGTATATTAGAAGGCTAGGAGAGGAAGATTCATTAGACCTATGACGAAAATTTGACAGATTCTAATGAAGATAATGGAAGGTGGGACTATGTACAAAAGTGAAGTGTTCGGGCCTTAGGCTTCGGTCCACTGAACAACTTCTACAAAGAGGAAAAATATACAGTTTTATAAAAATACATGTATTCGAGCTGTTCAGTCTTTAGGGTTTGACCAGTGTCTGGGTAGTTAAATAATTACCACAGAAAACCGTATCAAGCTGATCGTTGAACAGTGTCCTGAATTGTACTCGCCTATGATAACAAGAGTTATCTATGAGTGCATAGAGGGATTAGGGAGAAATGTCAATGTAGTTGTATTGGGAGACCTCAATGCTAGGATAGGAAATAAACCAATAGACGGAGTGATTGGGAAGTATGGAGTTCCAGGTAAAAATCGTAGTGGAGAATTGATGGTGGAGATGTGTCTCGAAAGAGAGTTGATGACAGCAAATACAGTGTTTAGGAAGAAAGTCAAGCATAAGTAAATATGGGAGAGGGTAGTGGATGGAAGTGTGGCAGATAGAGCGTTAATGGACTACATAGTGGTGATCAGGAGGATAGTAGGAAGAGTTAAGGATGCATATGTTCTAAGGAGAGAGAGTGGGGGAATATCAGATCATTTTCTGGTGGAAGGTAAATTGAGAGTGGAGAATAGGTGGAGAAAGAGGAAAAGGGCAGAAGGTAGGGAGGTACTTAGAGTGAACTGCTTAAATGAGAAAGAAAAGGGAAAGTATAAGAAGAAGCTGAGAGAGGATTGGGAGGGAGTGAAGGATAGAGTAGAACTAGGAGTGGAGGAGGAATGGGGATGGGTCAAGGAGAGAGTCATAAGATGTGAAAAGATGGTGTGTGGAATAAGGAGGGCAGGAGGAAATAGAAGGAAGGATAGTGAGTGGTGGGATGAGGAGCAAAGAAGGGAGTAGAAGAGAAGAAGCAGGATTTCATAGATTGGCTAAAAATTAGGACGAGGGAATCGTATGAGAGGTACAAAGTAAAGAGAAGGGAAGTTAAGCATAAGACAAAAGAAGCAAAGAGGAAAGCAGATGTGAAATGGGGTAAGAGTATGAGAGAAAATTTTGAAAGTAATAAAAAAAATTGGAAAGAAATTAAGAGAGGAAGAGGAGGCGAATCAAGTAGAGTTGCTAAATGTGAAGGAGGATAGGGAGGAAAAGGTAGATGCAGTGGGAAGTGCTAAGAAAATAAGAGTGATGAGTGAGGAAAATGGAGGAGAAATGGGGAAAGATGAAGTGAATGCAGCTGTTCAGATGATGAGAGCAGGTAAGGGATCTGGGTTGGATGGATGCCGTGCAGGGTCTCTGAAGAAAGGAGGTACAGTTATAGTGGACTGGCTGGTGAGGTTATTTAATGTTTCTTTAAGAGAGGGTAGAGTGCCGGAGGACTGGAGGAGTGCCTGTATAGTTCCGCTTTACAAGGGAAAGGGGGACAAGTGTGAGTGCAGTAGTATTAGAGGGATTAACTTGTTGAGTGTAGTTGGGAAGACTTAAAGGAGGGTCTTGATTGAAAGGATTAGGAGAGGAACAGAGGGAGTAATTGATGAGGAATAGTGTGGTTTTAGGGCAGGTAGGGTTGTGTAGATCAGATTTTTGTGGTAAGATAGATATGTCTGAAAACTATAAGAAAAGGTAAGGATGTTTTGTTTTGTTTTTTATGGATTTGGAGAAGGCTTACGACAGGGTAGATAGGAAGGCACTGTGGGAGGTATTACAGATATATGGGATAGAAGGAAAGCTGTTAAGAGCAGTCAAGAGTTTTTACGAGAGTATTAGAGCTTGTGATAGGATTAGAAATGGAGAGAGTAAATGGTTTGAGGTAAAGGTGGGACTTCGTCAGGGATGTGTTATGTCGCCCTGGCTGTTCAATCTATACATGGATGAGTTGGTGCGAGAAGTGAATGCAAGGGTAGTGGGTCAGGGGTTGGAGATAGTTAAAGAGAATGGAGAAAAGTGGGAAATAAGCCAGCTGTTGTTTGCTGACGACATTGCGCTTGTAGCAGAATCAGAGGAGGGACTGAGGAAGTTAGTGACAGAGTTTGAGAAGGTATGTGAAAAAAGGAAGCTGAAGATAAATGTGGGCAAAAGGAAGGCGATGAAATGTACAAGGGGAGAGAGTGACAGCAGGCTGGAAGTGAGTATTACGGGAGAGTGTGATGGCGACGGGTAGAATCGACGCGAGGCTCGGATAGGCACAGTGGGAGGAGATTGGAAGAATGTTATGTCATTATAGACCCACTGGAACAATTTAGGGTAATAAGTAAAATTCACAGTAATAGGTACTTTTGCAGGGCTCTGGGCGCCAGTTCTGTCGTGACCGAGGACCACTCGGTTGCAATATGGGTGAAATACAAAATATAGAAGGAAGGAACAAGAAAATAGCATTTGTGAACACAAAAAAAAAGAAATATAATTCTTAAAGAGGTGCTAACAGGATATAATTTCATAAGAGATCGATGATTGTCTTGTAATGAGGCGACGTGGAGAAAGCAGGCTTTCATCCTCGGAAGGCGGACCCGTCAGACAAGTAGGATCGAAACCCAGTGGCCCCAAACGCAGGATAAATCCAATCCCGGTATGGGGACTAGGTTGTGTGAACTTCGGACAGCAGAGGAGGAGGAGGAGGTGGGGGAAAGCGGCTCCGACGACCTACCTTTCTTCTCCAGCTCCGTTTTGGGCAGGTTTTCTAGAACTCCAAAGAGAAGGAACCCGGGCGATGAACACTCACGTTAACACTAAGGAAATTGCGCCAGCTTGTGGCGGTAACTCCAGCTGGTGGAAGCTATGGTCACTCGTAGATGTCTTTGTCTTTCGTAATCTTGTCTCTAACTGTCTCCCTCCTGGCTCCAGTCCCCCCTTTCAGGTTATACCCTGCCCCGTGGTTCCTCTTAAAGAAAAAAAAAAGAAAAAAAAAAACTAATACAAAATCCTGTGGAGTACAACAAATAAAAGGAAAATTGAAAATTATTATTACATATGAAAGGAAAAGGGAGGAAGAAATTGGTTAAAAAAAAGAGAGAGGTAAACGATTTCCTAGACCAATACAGTAACAGTTTACGAGCGAGTACAAACAAGCGAATACCTGAACGAACAGAAAAGATTCGTTCACAAAGAAATGGGATAAAATAATCTACTAAGGGCACCATTCATAAGACTAAAGTGCAATCCCAAACAAGTGGACCATAAGATAGTCAGGAGCCAGTTCCACGATTTGAAAGGCTAAAATGGACGAAGACACGTTCAGAGGGAAAGCGGTCTCCCAATGGAAACAAGCGAAAAATTTTGGGGAACAAATCGTTCTGAATACGAACAAAGGCATGAATAAATACACATATAGGTACATAACCATACACACGCACACACATAGGCTCATCCTTCAATTCTCTGTAGATCGTTCTGAATACGAACGAAGGCATGAATAAATACACATATAGGTACATAACCATATACACGCACACACATAGGCTCATCCTCCAATTCTCTGTAGATCGTCGCTACAGAGAGAGACTGGAGGAAGTGGATAGTTTTAGATACTTGGGTGCGAATGTGGCAGGAAAGAGAGGAGTGGGGGTGGAGGTAGAATGTAGATTGAGATTAAAAAGTGGATTAAAAAGTGTAACGAGAAATAGACATCTGGGAATGAATGCTAAGAGGAGGTTATATGAAGGAGTGATTGTGCCAACAGTACTGTACGGGGCAGAAACATGGAACATAAGAGAGGAAGAGAAAAGGAGTTTGAATGTGTTTGAGATGAAATGTCTGAGAAGTATGATAGGGGTTACTAGGCTAGATATAGTGAGAAATGAGGAGGTGATGAGGAGAACAGGGGTGGAAAGGGAGCAGGAAGATAGGGCTGATTAAAAAGTATTAGGATGGTTTGGACACATGGAAATAATGAGTGAAGAAAGATCAGTAAAAGAGGTGTTGAAGGCAGAGGTGGAGTGAATATGAGGGGGCGTCCAGGATGAGATGGATGGATGGAGTAAAAGGGGCATTACAAAAGAGGAATGTACTATGAGGAAGGACGGGAGAGGACAGAAGATAGAGGGGAGTGGAGAAGGGTTGTGTATAGATGATGCTGTGATGCATGAGGGGGAGTGGGTCGGGGACGGGGGTTGAGGAAGCATTTTTGAAAAATGATTTTACGCAGCCTGAAGGGATTTTTCTCCGTCTTCTTCTTTTCTGCCTGAGGAGACGGATAGGGGTGGTTGCCGAATTAATGAAGTGGCCTTGCTGTGGATGTGCTGTGTCTTGCGACACTGCTTCTGACCCAGGGCAGTGGACAGGATGCAGGGATGACCAGTCATCCAGGAGGTGGCAAGATGAGAGTGATGGAGGAGGGTGGAGGGGAGTGGAATATGTAGGGGATGGAATGGGTGAGAGTGGTTTCTATGCCTTTTTCTTTTTTGGCTACCCCGCGTGTAAGGGGGAAAAGGCCTTTGTATGTATGTATGTATGTATCTATGTATGGGTGTGAGTACATGGAATATGGTAGCAGGATGGCTATCTATAAGAAGTGAGAATTGTTCAGTGCGAAGAACGACCAGAATCTCAGATATCAAGTTTAGATATCTAGAGGAGACCATATCGTTCATTAGCTGAATCAAGCCTGACTAACAGTCGCTTCCGTGAATGTGAGACCTCGGATTAATCCGGGGTTTTTATCATCTTACCTAACTACATCAAAATTATGTATATAATATACGCTAAGATTTATAATAATGGTTATAATCCTTTACAAGGAAAATTAATAATATTGTTACGAACACGTAAAGTGCCTCCCGTAAAATACCTCGTTCGGGTAGTTTACGATTAGAAGAGGTAGTTAGGCAGGCAGGCAAGGAAGAGGAGGTAGAGAAGAGGCGATGTCGTAACCAAAATACAGTGGGACGGTCAGATTGTGCTTGTAGCCTAACCGAACTGTGTCGTTAGACTATTGAAGACATCGCCTCAAGCCGGTGAATTCTTGCGCCCCCCCTTTGCCCATTATTGATAATCTTGTTACGTTACCTGCATACAAACTGGAACAGTCGAACTGTGCTTCTTCTTTATATTTACGTGAATGTGTATATACTCATTGTATAGATGAATACCATGTTTGTTTGCCCTGCATTAATATAAGTGACCAAGGAAGATCGTGTGTTTTTGTTCACTCATACCATCTTTGTCGTCGCTGCTGGGCTTGGCGAATCTTAGAAGTTGTATTTGAACGACACTGTCCGGAGCCGTTCGAAGGAGCCCGGGGTGTTCGTTTCACTAGTGTCAGAAGTGGGATATACCAAGCCTTAGTAGCTGCCGCAAAGGTGGTTTGAGTGACCACGGGAAAAGGAAGTTGTGTGCTATTCCTTTAGAGAATTTCGAAAATGGCGGAAGGTCCCGGTGATGTTAATTGGTCCATTTTGGAGGTGCTCCAAGCCCTGTAGGAAAATATGCAGGCGGTACAAACTAGCGTACAGAGGGATATGCAGGACATACGGGCAACACAAGAAACCTTGAACAGTTGTGTGCAGGGGTTGCGTAATCAGCTATTAGACTGGAAAGACGAGCTGAAACAGTTCACGGTGGCTAGTTCCACTGATGTGAAGAATGAAGTTAAAGAGGAATTGGCTGAGGTAAAGCGGGACATGAAAGGGAAAGAGGCAAAGTTGGAAGAACGGCTGCGAAATATAGAGGTGTCTACAAAGCCGGACAACCCGGCCTCGAGGATGGGAACCCCGGTAGAAAACGCAGACGGTGACGTCAGCAGCGAACTGGGCAATAATGCTCAGCGGAGACGACGCGCTTCAGAGGAAAGCTGTTGTGCTTCCCCTGATGGCTCTTCCGTGAAACTCGTCTCAGGCCCCCTGTTGCCATGCTGTTCCCGGAATAGGTGAAAAGCACAGGAGTACGATGGACGGGTACCATGGGACGCCTACCTGGCTCAGTTTGAGCTACTGGCTGGAGCCTAGGATTGGAGTCGGGACGAACAAGCCATACAACTCGTTTCCTCGTTGAAAGGCCCCGCCGTGGAGGTGCTAAGCCAGTTGAATCCTCAACAACGCACCTCCTACCCCTGTATTGTTGCTGCGCTGGAACGCAGGTATGGTCATCTCCACCAGGCTGAGGCGTTTCGTGCTAGTTTCCGGACTAGGATGAGGGCGCATAGGGAACCTCTGCAACAGCTTGCCCAGGACTTGGAACATCTGGTGAGGAGGGCGTACCCAGGAGCCTCGGAGGATGTGACAACCGTGCTGTTGAGAGACCAGTTTCTGGACGCTCTGGAAAATCCTCAGCTGCAGATCTACGTGAAGCAGGCCCACGTGAAGGATCTACAAGAGGCGTTAGCTCGGGCTCTAGAGTTCGAGTCGTTTGTCAACTCGAGTAACGAGAGACGTGACATGGGTACAGGGACACCAATGTTACGTGCCAGAAGGAGCATCACAAGGAAGACGACCATCGGAAATGGTTCCTATAAATTTACTGGTACGTGTTGGAAGTGCGGCAAAAAGGGACATAAGAAGAGGAAGTGTACCGAGCAGCCCCGCTCCCATTCCTTGGAGAGAGGAAGGTACGTGTACGAGCCATGCTGCTGGGGATGTGGACAGTTAGGCAATTATTCTAATGAGTGCACGCAGATGAGGACCGGCAACAAGACTGCTTTGGCGGAAAACGACGCCAGGCTGGAGATAGGGGCCCGATCCCAGCCGGAATCCTACAGGCCCCACTCCCGCTGAGATGCCGCGAATCTGCTTCCCAGACTGTGCAGGTGGAGGGCACAGTGGATGGTGAGCCCTGTCGACTCACCGTAGTTTCATGATCAGGGAAAACATTCATGAGGACCGACATAATAGGGGGACGCCATATCCCGATGGCGACAAAACAGTTGTGTGGAGTGACTGGCCACTGCACCAAACTTAGAGGACCCGTAGAGCAGTGATAGGCGTAGACAATGAGGAAGAAGAGCTGCCTGTGTACGTGGCAGACATCGAAGACCCTGTCTCTTAGGCCTCGATTACTTGAAGAAGATTGGTGCGCAACTGGACTTCGAGGATATGAAAATGCGTACAGGGGACTCTGAAATGCCGTTATTGGAAGACGACGGAAGCGCAGCGGTGGTGATGACTGTCACAACAAGTGTACCTCCTCTATCCGAGACGCGCGTGCAGTGCAAGCTAAGCCGTAAGATGAAGAAAGACGGCGGTCTTGTAGAATCTTCTTCCTCCACTCAAATGCAAGAGGCTCTGACGGTAGGACGCACGTTGGTACGACCAGGCGTGAACGAAGTGACAGTCCTTACAGCCAACCTGTCAGAACAGGAGCAACACATATCGAGGGGGACTAAGGTGGGCGCACGTACAGAAATAGAGTGGGTAAGATCAACTAGAAATGATGAGCGGACCCAGTGGGAGAATATGTCCGCCAGCTGTGACGTACCAACCTACCTGCAGGACCTGCTGAAGCGGAGTACTGGATGCCTTGATCATGAACAAGAAAGGAAGTTAACTGCCATGCTATGCTCCTACGCGGATCTCTTCTCAGCTGGTGATGCAGATCTGGGGCGCACAGCTTTGGTGAAGCACCACATCCGCACCAACGACAGTCCTCAAGTGAAAGTCCCACCACGAAGAACAGCACCCGCAAAAAGGCAAGAGATTGAAGGGGCAGTGAACAGGCTCATCATGCAGGGAGTTGTGGAGAAATCTCAGAGCCCTTAGTCTTCAGCTCTGGTCCTTGTGAAAAAGAAGGACGGTACTACCCGGTGCTGCGTCGACTACAGAGCGCTGAATGACTTAACGGTGAAGGACTCTTACCCACTGCCGCGTGTGGACGACACCATAGACGCGCTGGTTGGAGCTAAATGGTTCTCCACTCTGTACCTCAAGTCCGGATAACACCAGGTGGAAGTGAAGGAAGAGGACAAGGAAAAGACGGCATTTTCTTATGGCAAGGGCTTATGGCAGTTCACAGTCATGCCATTCGGACTGTGTAACGCTCCCGCGACTTTCATGCGTCTCATGGAGCTCGTATTGGATAGACTACAGTGGAGGACAGCGCTCGTCTACCTCGACGATGTGATCGTGTTCGGGGCTACGTTCGAAGAAGAATTGTAACGACTGAGGGAAGTATTACAGCGCTTCAAGGAAGCAAACTTGAAGCTCAGCCCAGAGAAGTGCGTGTTGTTCCAACGTGAGGTGCAGTTCTTAGGGCATATCGTCGAACAAGATGGAGTGAAGGCAGACCCAAAAAAGGTGGCAGTTGTCAAGGACTGGCCAGTACCGCAGACTGTAATGGAGGTACGAAGTTTCCTTGGTTTCTGTACGTACTACCGCAGGTTCGTGCAGGGATTTGCCACCATCGCTGCTCCGCTCTACCAGCTGACTCGCAAGGGAGCAACGTTCTGCTGGGATGAGGCATGCCAAATGGCTTTCGAGGAGCTGAAGGAAGCCCTGATCGACGCCCCGGTGCTGCCTTACCCTGACCCCAACCGCCCGTACATCCTTGACTGCGACGCCAGTGCAGAGGGAATTGGAGCCGTGCTCTTTCAGGAGAAAGACGGTCAGGAGAGGGTGGTCGCCTATTACAGCCAGAAGTTCAGCCCCCCAGAAAGGAACTACTGTGTAACCAGGAAAGAACTGTTGGCGGTGGTGAGAAGCGTGGACTATTTCCACCCTTACATGTATGGGGCAGAGTTCTTGGTGCGAACCGACCACGCGGCACTTCGCTGGTTGAAGAACCTGAAGAAACCAGAAGGGCAACTAGCGCGTTGGATTGGGAAGCTGGAACAACATAACTACCGGGTGGAACACCGGCCAGGACGGGTGCACAACAATGCCGATAGCCTGAGTAGACGCCCATGCGCTCCGAATTGCGCGCACTGCATTCGTCATGACTCCGTAGAAGTCTGTAGATGGACAGCTGTGCATGTTGGAGACAACAACTTGCGCCCGCGTTTGCAAAAAAAAAAACTCAACGAAAGGACCCGGATATTGGACCCGTGGTGGAGTGGCTGGAGATGAGCGAGGACATGCCTGCCTGGGAAGAGGTTGCGGCCACGAGTCCCACCACCAAACACTTCTGGGAGCAGTGGGGCACGCTCCGGTTGCAGGAAGGCGTGCTAATATAGAAGTGGGTTTTGCCTGATGGCCGAATCAAGTTTTGGCAAACCGTGATACCGAGGGAACTACAGGAAGAGTTGCTTCACGAAGCCCACGGTGGTGTTACAGGTGGCCACTTCTGGAGGAGAAAGTCACTGGCCCGAATTCGCCAGCGGTATTATTGGGTTGGACTACGACGTGACGTAGAGGAGTGGTGCCGCGTCTGTGACGTCTGCTGTGCCAGGAAGGGACCATCGCGCCGTGGTCGCGCTCCAATGCAGCTGTATCAAGTGGCAGTGCCGATGGAAAGAGTGGCAGTTGACATTGCAGGTCCGCTCCCAATCACGGAGAAGGGGGACCGTTTTCTTTGCGTAGCCATGGACTACTTCACAAAGTGGCCAGAGGCATACGCTATTCCCAATCACGAAGCAGTTACAGTGGCAGAGGTGCTGGTGACGGAATTCTTCAGCCGGTTCGGAGTACCGATTGAATTGCATTCGGACCAAGGACGGAAGTTTGAATCGGAGGTCTTCCAAGAGAGTTGCAGACTCCTGGGATTGAGGAAGACGAGGACCACTCCGTTCCGCCCTCAAAGTGATGGCATGGTAGAGCGCTTCAACCGGACGTTGCTGCAGGAATTGGCTACGTGCTGCCAGGAGAGCCAAACTAGCTGGGACCAGAAGCTGCCAGCGCTGCTGATGGCTTATCGGGCCGCTGAACATGAGGCCACCCAATACACCCCCGCACGCCTGATGCTCGGTAGAGAGCTTCATCTCCCCGTCGATCTTGCCACGGGACGACCACCAGACGAGGAGCTGCCCACTGCCACAACATCCTATGCTATCGCGCTGCAGGAACGGCTAACCGAGGCGCACCACCAAGTAAGAGGACACCTGAAACTTGCTGGAGAAGCGATGAGGCGCCGCTACGACCGTAGCTCGAAGGAACCAGAGTTCAAGGAAGGCATGCAGGTCTGGTTGCACAACCCTCGACGGCGTAAAGGTATTTCTCCCAAGCTGCAGAGCCCATGGGAAGGTCCCTATCTGGTGGAGGAACGGGTGTCTGACGTCACCTTTCGAATACGTCGGAACGCCCACAGCCGACCTAAGGTGGTCCACTGCGATAGGATGTGGAAATACCATGGACGAGGGAACTTTTCTTGGGACGAAGAGATGAACCCAGCTATCCACCCATGGGATGGCTCTTCGGAGCAACCGGGGCTATTGCCGGATTCCAGCGGGGATGGAGAAGACGTGGCGAATGATGCGAGCAGCGACGCGGAGTTGGGCGTGCCTCTAAACCCTCGGGACATCGAGCGAGAAGCCAGGCCGACGAGATCCCGACACCCCCCTAGTTATCTGGAAGACTTTGTGATTGAGTGAGTTAGGGATGGACGGGTCGTCCATATTTGAAAGGAGGGGACAGTGTTACGAACACGTAAAGTGCCTCCCATAAAATACCTTGTTCGGGTAGTTTACGATTAGAAGAGGTAGTTAGGCAGGCAGACAAGGAGGAGGAGGAGGTGGAGAAGAGGCGATGTCGTAACCAAAATACAGTGGGACGGTCAGATTGTGCTTGTAGCCTAACCGAACTGTGTCGTTAGACTGTTGAAGACATCGCCTCAAGCCGGTGAATTCTTGCGCCCCCCCTTTGCCCATTATTGATAATCTTGTTACGTTACCTGCATACAAACTGGAACAGTCGAACTGTGCTTCTTCTTCATATTTACGCGAATGTGTATATCCTCATTGTATAGACGAATACCATGTTTGTTTGCCCTGCATTAATATAAGTGACCAAGGAAGATCGTGTGTTTTTGTTCACTCATACCATCTTTGTCGTCGCTGCTGGGCTTGGCGAATCTTAGAAGTTGTATTTGAACGACACTGTCCGGAGCCGTTCGAAGGAGCTCGGGGTGTTCGTTTCAATATCATTAAGTAGAGTTGTTCGAGCCGTTGTCCATTAACCTGAAAAAATAATAGCCTGTAAAAATGAAAGTCAAGTTTTAATATATAAACAACTTCCAAAGATAAGGAAATAAAATACTAGAAACATGTAATAATATTAAACGGATATAACATAAAAGAGAGTTCTTAGTTTTCTAAGCCGAAATCAATATCAGTTCTCGAACAACTCTTTGGAAGGTTCCAACACGACACATCCTGTATGTAAATCTTTTGATATATTTTTATGGGAACCTAATACCATTAATAATTCTTCTTTTAAAGAGAAATTACATGAAATTACATATGCTCAACAATGCATTTGTATATGATCCAGGAAGTTTATATATAATTAAAGTATAGATTTGAAAAGTGTGTACGTTTGTAAGACACACAGTAAATAATCTTTCGTCACTATTAATACGCACGAGACAAATGCGCAACACTACATATTATGTTTGCTTCTCCCAGTTCTTCCTGTTGTAGTTGTCAGAGGTGGGTCTGCTGTCCCACAGGTAGAGGAAGCATTGGAATTTGACTAAGCCTCCCTGGAGATCAAACAGGAAAGTCACCATTTTAGTCTCCATTGATTTCCCAATTATACTGGTTATATTGCAGAGCTTCCAGGAGGACTTTCACACTGTAGTAGCCTTCCTTTAGGCCAGGGGCGGGCAACCACCGGTCCGCGGGCTACATCCGGCCCGCGAAGTCCTAGCGTCCGGCCCGCCATCCTGCTAGGCATTATTATTGCAATCCGGCCCGCGGAACTCCCAGCAAGAAGAGAGAAAAAAATCCAATAAATATTATTTTTTCGAATCAATAAATTTAATTATTGAATTACTTTATATTTCGTTAGTAATAGTAGTAATAGTTATAGTAATAGTAGTAGTAGCAGTAGAAGTAGCAGTAGTACGAAAATAAAACACTTATGAAAACAGAAGTAATATGGAGTATTAGTAGTATGTAGAAATTTAAGCTAGACCAGATTACCGAAGTACTAGAAAAACCAAAGTTTACACTAAATTCCGCTCAACTTTTAATGGGGAGTTTCAATATTGCAAACACAAATTTATTTGAATATGAAATGTTAGAATTTGAATGTTTATTTAAATACAGTCAACGAAATAACTTTATTTATTAAGTAAGGTTGTCTTGTTTGACATATCAAACTGGCATCACTGGAAGAGATCGAAGGTTCGAGAAAAAAAAACACTCGGCAGTTGTTGGAAATATTGGATTTATAAAGTCAACTTTCAATATTATCGTTCTTGAGAATATTCTGTCGTCAGCAATAGTCAAATTTCATTCTTCAAATCGAGTTTAAAGTCAACTGTCATATTCATTACTCGTTAACCGTGCATTATTGAATTCAAGCTTCAAATGCAGTTCAAGTCGTCATTTGTCAACTTTCAATTTTTTACCAACCTTCTGTGTGATATATTGGACGGTGTCTTCAGTCAACTTCTCAAAATTTCACAAACTTCAGTATATTCAGTTTATCGTTGAGGTCGGACAACCATGTAATTAAAATCATGTAATTAAAATCTGCCAAGCAAAATCCACTGGCAGATATTATTTTGGCAACTCTGCCCTTCACTGCATGGTCTATGATCCTGCCACTATCAGAGCAGCCAGACGCCAGTGGTCATTGTCCGTTAGATTTTCACGTTGATACAAAGTATGTAAGCTTTTTGGGCAGTACAGATCAATTATAGTTATTTCTTATAAAAAATAAATTACAACTACTAAAATTATGTAGCCACTAATTAATTATATTTAAATTAGATGCCGTACATTTACAATTAATGCAACATTATTTCGTTTATTCATTGTTGATATACCTCATTTTCTTCCTTTTCAGCTCATCATGTCTACGACCCAGCGTGTTAAGAAGAGGAAAGTGGTCCTTGAGTATCGGACCTTCAACCCTGAATGGGAGAAGTACTTTTTCATCGAGCGCTTTGGACAGGCCCAGTGCCTCATATGCTTGAAGACTGTGGCTGTCTTTAAAAGAATACAACGTGCACCGCTACTGGGAGACAGAGTACCGATCGTCAAACTTTGCGTCGATGTCTACCGCCACGAGGAAGGACGCTATCGATAGACTATCAGGCAACCTGCAGAAACAAACTTCGCTCTTCCGCAAGCAAAATGCTGAGGCCGAAAAGGTGACGCGCGCCAGTTATGAAGTCTCCCGCATCCTTGCTCGCCGAATGAAGCCATTCGCGGATGGGGATTTCATCAAGGAATGCCTCCTCGCTGTAGTGGACTCCGTCTGTCCAAAGCAGCGTTCTGCCTTTGAGAGCGTGAGCCTTTCATCCCCCACCGTTCCCTCGCTCTGATGAGAGCACCGACACAAAGGACATGGCCCAGCTGACCGTTTTCATCCGCGGAGTCACCGCTGATCTCCAGGTGTGTGAGGAATTCCTCCAGCTTGTCCCGCCGCGCGGCACCACCACTGGGCAAGGCATCTGCAATCCCTGGATCTCTCCCGTCTTATGTGCGTGACGACCGACGGTGCCCCGGCGATGGTTGGGGAGAAGAAGGGCGCCGCTTCGCTGTTAGTGCGCCACTGTGAAGCCGGCGGATACACTCAGCCCATTAACATAATGCACTGCATCATCCACAAAGAGTCCCTATGCGCCAAGTCTGCCAACCTCGTTCATGTCATGTCTGTCGTGGTGAAGGTCGTCAACTCCATCCTCTCCCGCAGCCTTAACCACCATCAGTTCCAGGTACTTATGGACGAGGTAAGCGTGCACTACAACGACCTGCTCTATTTCTGTGAGGTACGCTGGCTGAGTCGTGGGGCCATGCTGTCTCGTATCTGCGAACTACAGCGGGAGATTGCCACCTTCCTACGTCAGAATAACCTTCCCCACGCTGATCAATTCTCTGATCCGTGGTTGCTATCTCGCCTGGCCCTGCTCACGGACATCACTGCGCACCTGAACGCCCTCAACATGATGCTGCAAGGCAAAGATATTATCGTGACAGACATGTGCACGCACATTATCTATTTATTTATTTGTACGAGAAAAGGGTTAGGGAGGCATTCAATATGGCAGTGGGAGATTCCAGGAAAATGAATGTGATAATAAATAAAAATTATAGGTCTTTAGGAAGAGATGATATACAAAGAGCATTAAAAGTAATGAAAGTTGGTAAAATACCTTCATTGGATGAATATCACGCGGGGTCTCTGTCAAAGGAAAGAACAAAGTGGATTTGCTAATGAGGTTGTTGGATGTGTGCCTAAGTGAAGGAAATGAGTCTGAGAACTGAAGGAGTGTGTGTATAACTCAACTTTATATAGGAAAAATGGGGCAAATACAAATGTTATAGTTTAGAAGGATTAATTTGTTAATTGAGAGAACACAGAGAGTAATTGGGAAAGAATTGTATGGGTTTAGGAAAAGAAGAGAATACATCCAAGCAGTGTATTTCAGCCTCTGAGAAAGCAAATAAGATTCTAGGACTGATTGCGCTATCCTTTGACTTTAAAAGTCCATCATTCATTAACAAGCTATATGAATCGTTAGTTCGTCCAGATTTGGAATATGCTGTTACCGTATGATCACCGAATATCATTAAAAACATTGACAGACCGGAAAAAGTACAACGGCGAGCCACAAAACTGATTCCAAATATCAAAAAAATAAATCATACGAAAATCGACTAAAACATATGAATCTGTTTTCCCTAAAAAAGCGTAGAATCAGAGGTGACTTGATACAGGTCTTTAAAATTCTAAAGGGAATTGACAACATCAAAAGTGACAAAATGTTCACACTGAATGAGAATCAGACAAGAAACAATGGTCTCAAACTGTCCGGAAATAGATTCAATTTGGTAAGTGGGTAGAAAGAATTTTGCCAACCATGTAGTTAATGAATGGAATAAACTTCCTGCAGAGGCAGTGCAATGTAGTTCAGTTCGAAGCTTTAAGAATCGTTTAGATAACCACCTAAGCAGGATGCTGTATTGATTATCATTTATTTTATATTATTTGTTTTTGTTTTGTTATCATTTGCCTTTATGATTCTCATTTATTATAAGTTATATGTCAATTTATTATTACTTACTATTTACCTGTTTGTTTATCATTTAACTATACCTATGCATTTATTTATGTATTTTATTTGTTATTTACATTATTATAGTTTTTATTTATTCGTTTATTATTATGTTTGTTTGTTTTTGTTTTGTTTTTTGCACCCGACTTAGATATGGACCAAAAGGTCTCCTGTCGGCATGCTCCGCCTTTGTAATCCTTTGTAATCCTTTGAGAATACATGGTTAAGATATTCGTAGTACGGCAGATATGCCAAAAAATTTGGCAAAAGGTAAGAATGTTTTTTGGGTTCTTATGGATCTAGAGAAGGTTTATGATAAGGTCGACAGGAAGGCATTGTGAAAGATGTTGTAGATGTATGGGATATGGAAGAAGTTGTTAAAGGCAACAAAAAAATTACATGAATAGTAGAACTTGTGTAAGGGTTGGAAATTATGAAAGTGACTAGTCTGGGGTGGTGGGGCTTCGTCAGGGTTACATAAAGTCACCATGGTTATTCAGCATACACATGGACAGGTTTCTATGGTAGATAGATGCGAGGGTGGTGGGAGGGGATATCGGTATGGTGAGAGTGGAAAGAAGTTGTATGTGCACTAGTTGTTGTTTGCGGACAACATTGTCTTTATGGCTTGATCAGATGAGAGTTTTAAGGCAGCTAGTGGCGGAGCTTGGGAGGGTATGTGACCTTAGAAAGCTCAAAGTAAAGGTGGGTGAAAGTAAGATGGTGATATATACAAGGAGAGAGTGCTGCAGTAAGTTTTAAAGGAGAGAAGCTTGAAGAACTGAACAGTTTTAAGTATCTAGGGTCACAAGTGCAGGGAATCATAGTCGGGGTGGATGTAAAATGTAGAGTGAAAGAGAGTAAATGACTTGGGGAAACGAAAAGTGTCATGAGAAATGGGTATCTGGGTATGAAAGTAAAGAGAACACTGCAAACATGGTGATTGTGCCCGTGACAATAAATATGTCAGATCTTTTGAATTTACAGAAATCAGAAATGGGGAGGTATAATGTATTTGAGGTGAAGTGCTTCAGAAGTATGATTTGAGATACGTGGATGAATAGAGTGAGAAATGTGGAGAGGAGGTGTAAAGCGGGGATGGAATTGAAACTAGTAGTCAGGGTTAATCAATGAATACTGGTATGATATAGGCATATGGGAAGAGTGAGCGAAGAAAGACTAGCATAAAGAGTGTGGAAGGCAGAGGTGGATAGAACAGACTTCATAGGAAGACCGAGAATAAGATAGATGAACCTGGAGAAGGGAGACTTGAGTAAAAGGTGAATGTCTGTCGAGGAGGACAGGGAGTAGGCAAGGGATAGATATTAATGGTGACTGTAAATAGATGAGATACTGACATTGCCTGAAGGGTTTTTTTCTGATATGTAAATTGTTACGTGGATGTGATGGGGAGGTCACTATGAAATGAAGCGGTGGAGGTTAACCTGTTTTGGCTGCCGGGCACTACCGTAGCAATGCTGTGTCTTGCTGCATTGATTCTGACCCTGGCAGCGGGCTAGAACAGATATGGCTCCTCATCCACAAGGAGCTAAGATAAAAAGGGAAATAAATAAGTATTGAATGGGTATGAGAAATCTGCTCCGGAGAGTACGAAAAGCCATTTCAGTTTATCATTTATAATACTAGATAGTTTTATTCTTGCTTTTAATAGCCGGCTAGGTTCTGTCATCTAGGCCATGCCCTTCAAACCACTGTCACACGTTATACATCTTAACATATCTAAAGTCAGGGAATTCTCTTCAGTCGTAAGGCAACATGGGACTAGGAAGGGATGCTCTATTGGTTAAGATTCATTTCACTAAGGGTCCAATTTTAACCTGAATGGTTCTGCACGGGGTTATGAGAAAACTAAAATTATGAAATATTCCACACCTGCTCCAAGGCTGCAGGAAAAGGCCCGAGAGAGAAAGAGAGAGCATGAGAGAGAAAGAGACAGACAGACAGACAGACAGACAGACAGACAGTTGGGGAGGGAAGAGATAAGGAGGGAAAGGGAGAGTGGGGAAAAGAGGAGAGGATAGTTTGAGATAATAGGTCCTGGAAAGAATACATAGGAAACAATAAATAAATAGATGAAAAAATAGAGGAAATACAAACGTCCTCACCACAGGCCAGAAAGTGGGGAGATTTTCTGTTGGATATGCAGGGAAGAGCGCGAGGGAGCGAATTTATTTGGAGTATGGAGGAGAATAAGACATTGAATATCCTAGAGTCAATTAGGAAATGCCAGTATGGAAGTGTAGGCGTATCGTAGAGAGGACTCTCTTAATGGAAAATATGGAGGATGACAAACGTGGAGGCGAAGAGGTGGTTGATATGGAGTAGAGGATACGGAGGAAGCAAAGTTTACTAAGAGGACTTACAAGCTGCCGTGCAGTTGTATGGAGGGATGAGCAGGTATATAATTACGCATTCATTTGACACGAAAGATAGAGGTAAAATCTTCCTTTACACCTAGTGATGCTACCCTCTGATATGTCTATCAACTATTTACTTTATTTCGTTTATCTATTTTACAATCAATCTATTAATCTATTTACCCATATATTATTCTTATACACATCTTTATTTTATTTAGTTATGTATTATATGTTAATCTATTTATTTAATTTTTACGTATTTATTTACTTAGATATTTATCTGTTTATGTACTTATTTATCTATTCATTCATTCATTTATTTATTTATTCATTTATTCATTTATTTACTTATCTATTTATCTATTTATTTATTCATTAATTCATATTTATTTATGTATCTATTTGTCTTATAAGATATTTATTATTAGTTTGTTTACCAAATTTTTACTTATTTAAAGGAGCCTTGAGCAAGAGGGAAATTTTTGTTGAGCAGGAAAGGGAGAAGGAAGGGGATAAGTGTGAGTTGAGGATGGTTATGTATGAATGATATTTTGATGTGGCCCAAAGGTTTTTTCCCCTTTTTTTCTGCTTCTTGTATGAGAGGGCGAGGAGGGAGGGTCGACGTGTAAGTGAAGCGGCCCTGCTGTGAATGTACTGTGTCTTGCTGCATTGTTTCTGTCTCAGACTGTTGGCAAGAGACAAGGTTGACCCTTCATCCACGAGGAGCTAAGATGAGAGGAAGATAATGGGTGGTAAACGGGAGTGGAATTGGTGGGAGTGGATGCGTATCTTGACTGGTTACATCCAATATAAGAGAGAAGGCCTTGATATATAGATAGATTTGTTAATTATCTAAATATATTCATTTATCTATGCATTAATTTATTCGTTAACTAGTTAATTGATCTATTTGTACATGTATTGTTTTATTCATTCATCTAATAATCTATTTAGTTACTCATTCATTGGTTTTCTATATCAATTTTTTTCATTTAATTATTAATTAATCTACGTATTTATCGAATGCACGTGTTGTTTCCAACACGGCTGAGATTCAGGTGGATCTGAGAGGTGGTGGTGGTAGAGGTGGAGTCGGTGGAGATGGTGAAGGTGGTGGAGATAGTGGAGGTAATGAAGGTGGTGGAAGTTGTGGTGGTGATGGGTGGGTGTGGGCAGCTGCCGGGGCGACAGACACACTTTTACCCAACAGACTGCCGACATCCATTCGGCATTAAGCAGGGGAGGGCAATGAAGGGGATGAGGAAGGAGATGAGGAGAAGAGGAGAGGAGAGGAAGAGGGGAAGAAAGGAGGAAAAGAAGAGAAGAAAAAAGTATGAGAAGAAGAGAGGAGAATAGAAGGAGAGGGGAAGAGGAAGAGAGGAGGAGAAAAAAGAGGAGGAAAAAAGGGGAGGAAAAGATGAGGACTGGAAAGGTAGAGGTGGAGAGGAAGGAAGGAGAAGATGAAGAGAGGAGGAGGAGCAGAGGAAAGGAGAAAAGGAGGAGGTGAGGAGGTGAGGAGAGGAGGAGAGGAAGAGAGGAGAAGAGGAGGAGAGGGGGAGAGGAGGAGGAGGAGGAGGAGAAGAGAGGAGGAGAGGAAAAGAGGGGAGGTGAGGAGGTGAGGAGGTGAGGAGGAGAGGAGGAGAGGAGGAGAGGAGGAGAGGAGGAGAGGAGGAGAGGGGGAAAGAAGGAGAGGAGGAGAAATAGAGAGAAGGAGAGGAGGAGAGGAGGAGAGGAGGAGAGGAGGAGAGAAGGAGAGAAGGAAAGAAGGAGAGGAGGAGAGGAGGAGAGAAGGAGAGGTCACAATTTTTTACCAAAGTTCTGTTTCTGTTAATTTATTAAGTGTTTCTATTGCAAAAATTTTCGCTGACTCCAAATATGCACTTGTTTTTCTTCTACCATCGAGCGTTTTAGTGACATAGAAAATTATAATAATATGAAGAAATCTTTGGGGTATGGAAAACACAATTATCGCTTATAATTTTTTTTTTTTTCAGGTTTATAATATAAATATTGACGTCCTTGACCACGGCTACAAGAGGATCCAGGAATTCACCAGATTATGTGTATGGTTTCTATGTTGGACCTAAATATATATTACGTAAAATTGTGAAAGGTGCAAAGCACTGGATTGCTTATAGATTGTACTTTGGAACGAATATGGGTGACCAAGAAAAAAAATGAGTCCTTCATGTGATATGTGGAAGTTGTCGATCAAATTTAGATGCATGGCTTAGAGGTGCAAGTAAAGCAATCCCATATGCTGTGCCGAGAGTTTGGCGAGAGCCAAAAAATCTACTTTTGCATGATTGACACATCAAAGTACAGAAAAGCTTAGGGAAGAAAATCCCTTCAATAT
This sequence comes from Oratosquilla oratoria, assembly GCF_046742065.1. Classification (NCBI taxonomy): domain Eukaryota; kingdom Metazoa; phylum Arthropoda; class Malacostraca; order Stomatopoda; family Squillidae; genus Oratosquilla; species Oratosquilla oratoria. The sequence goes on from NC_134807.1 coordinate 49,044,180, forward strand.
CCCAGCATTTTATCCTCTGTTGCACCTGTGCCACATGATGATACTTACTGGTTTCACGGCCACCAGATTATGTAAATAAATCTGATCAAATTGTGAACTCTATTCTTTGTAACAGAATTAATACTAAAAAAATATTGAAATATTCTAAACAGCTAGCTATGTTTTCTTGTAATGCGATTACTTGTTGTTGGCATCCTCCTGCCTCGGGAGACAATGGAGGTCGCCATTTATTTATTGATTTATTTATTATTATTTTTTTTTTTTTTTTTTTTTTTTTTTTTTTGGGGGTTTGGTCAGTTCATGGTTGAGTTACAACGCCTGCTGTGGCTGTAGAGTCCAATTCTGGAGCGGCAGGCTCTACTGCATTTGTCACAGTTGAGGTCCGCGCCTGTCTGTGTGGGGTTACTGCTAGCCTCTGCCGTCTGCGCTCTCTTTTCTCCTCCCACTGATCCTCTCTCCTCTTCTCGCTAGTTTGAATGCCTGCCTTGACAGCATGTCTCCAGCTGCTGCGGTCAGCGGCCACCGCCTCCCAGCTTGCTGGGTTGATGTCGCATGCCTTCAGATCACGTTTGAAAACGTCCTTGTAACGGAGGATGGGCCTTCTTGCAGGTCTGGTGCCAGTGGCAAGCTCTCCATATAGCACATTCTTCGGTATTCGGCCATCGTCCATTCGGCTAACATCTCAATCGCCTCTGGCTGAGCAAGGCGAACATGCTGGGCATTCCCACCCGTGTCAGAACATTCTTGTTGGGGACACGATCTTGCCAACTAATGCCCAGGATTCTTCTGAGGCAGTGCATGTGGAAGATGTTGAGTCGGCGTTCTTAGCGGGAGTACAGGGTCCAGGCATGCTGAGTACACAAGCCTGGTATACCACTATCTTGGTGTTGGTGGTCAGCATGGCGTTATCCCATACACGCTTTCCAAGACGAACCAATGCTGTTGCTGCTTTTCCGATGCGCTTGTTCAGCTCTGCATCCAGGGACAGGTTGCTTGAGATGGTGGAACCCAGGTAGGTGAACTCCCCCACCATCTCGAGGATGTGGCCATCAATGGAGATGTTAGGAATGCTGCTGACATCCTGGACCATGGCGTTGGTCTTCTTAATGCTGATGGTAAGGGCGAACTCTTTACATGCATGAACGAAGCAGTTGATGAGTCGCTGTAGAACCTCCTCTGTGTGTGCAGTCAAGGCGGCGTCATCAGCAAACAGCATCTCTCTGATCAGGACCTTGCGTACCTTGGATTTTGCTAGGAGACGTGCACGGTTGAAGAGACTTCCATCATTTCTGGTGTGGAGATACACTCCGTCTTCTAACTGCTTGAAGGCATAGGACAGCAGCAGGGAGAAGGTGCCGAAAAGCGTCGAGCAAGCACGCATCCCTGTTTCACGCCGTTTCTGATTGGGGAGGGGTCCGAGGATATGCCGTCGTGCTGGACGGTGCCGTGCATGTCTTCTTGAAAGGAGGAAATCATTCTCAGGAGCTTAGGGGGACATCCAATCCTCTGTATCAGGGTGAAAAGGCCTTGCCTGCTAACCAAGTCGAAAGCCTTCGTCGGGTCGATGAAGGCAACGTAAAGTGGACGCCTCTGTTCTCGGCAATTCTCTTCCAGTTGCCTTAGTGAAAAGACCATGTCAGTGGTTGATCTTTCTGCTCTGAAGCCGCACTGCGCCTCAGGGTAGACTCGTTCTACAAGTTTCTGCAACCGGTTAAGTACTACTCGGGCAAAGGCTTTCCCGACGGTACTGAGAAGGAATATTGTTGCAGTCGCTGCGGTCTCCTTTGTTTTTATAGAGGGTGATGATGTTGACGTCACGCATGTCTTGGGGAACGGTTCCTTCCTCCCAGCACTGGAGTAAAAGCTCGTGCAGGTGGTGATGTAGAGCGGTACTCTTGCCTGCTTTGACGACCTCCGGGAGGATGCCGTCGTTGCCAGGAGCTTTCCCATTGGCCAGGGAGTCTATGGCTTCTCTGAGTTCGTCAATAGAGGGTGGAACATCTAGTTCCTCCATGAGTGGTATGGCTTTTCTATTCTCAACTGCTGCGGTGCTGACAATGTTCTCTCTTGAGTAAAGCTCTTGATAGTGTTCGACCCATCTCTCCATCTGCTTTCCTCTGTCTGTGATAGTGTCACCAGTAGCTGTCTTCAGAGGCGCGAATGTTGCCAAAGTCAGCAGAGAGCTGGATGCTCTGGCAGAGGTTTAGTCAGTAGTCGTTGGCGCTGCGCCGTACTAACCGTTGGGCGTCATTCCTAGCCTTCCTGAGTGCAGTGAGTGTCTTCTCTGAAGGCTCTCTTTTGTAGTTAAGCAGCGCTTTTCTTTTAGCTGCGATTGCTGGTTCGAGTTTTGTGATTCCTGCTTCGAACCAGTCTGGATTCTGCCTCTCTCTCTTGCCGAAGGTGTCCATGGCGGATTGTGGATAGTTCCACGAATGTGATTCCACCTCTCAGCGTTGTTTGTGGGGCAGTCCCGAATGGCCTCTTCTGTAGAATCGGCAAAGCGCTTACACAGGTCTGGCATTTTTGTCCTGGCTGTGTTAATACGTGGACAACCTTTCTGCTTGGAGCGATGGATCCGTTTGGGCTGAAGAAGCACCTTGCAACCAACAAAAGAATGGTCGGTGTCGCAGTCAGCACTGCGGTAGCTACGGGTTGTGAGGACATAGTTCAGCGAGGGTCTTCTGGTGAGAATGAGGTCCAGTTGGTGCCAGTGACATGATCTAGGGTGACACCAGGATACTCTGTGTTGAGGCTTGGTGGCAAAGAATGTGTTGGTTACACAGAGGTCGTGGTAGGAACACATCTCTAGAAACTTCTGACCATTCTTGTTGAGTTTGCCGACACCGAAGTGGCCAATGCTGCAGGGCAGGATTCTTGGTCAGCTCCCACACGAGCGTTGAAATCTCCAGGTATAGTTATTCTGTGGCTGGGATCTCTCTGATGGTAGTCTCAAGCTCCTCATAAAACTCATCCTTGATCTCAGCCGGAGAGCTGAGTATGGGAGCGTAGATGCTCAGGATGTTGACTAGGCCAGAAAAAGTTGAGAGTCGAAGAGAGAGGATTCGGAATGTTCCCTTTGATGGCGGTTCGACTGAAGACAGTAGAGAGTTTTTCACTGCGAGTCCTACGCCATGCATGTGTAGTTCCTCTGGTTCCTTTCCCTGCCAGAAGAATGTGTAATCCCGTCTCGGAGGCTGCCGCTCGATGGGAGTCTGGTCTCCGGTAATGTTGAGCCTTTCCAGTTCGAGGTTGATGACGGCTGTTTTCCTGGAGTAATCAACCTGTTGTAGATTGTTGGTGAGGCCAGGACACATTGTCCTGACATTCCAGCTTGCCAGACGCAAGATAGATGATTTCTTTTTAACAAGACTATGACTGTTGGGTACTAGGATTCCGTCCCCTTTTCATGTTTTGACGAACACTAAGCTCCAGGCACCCTCTGGAGTAGCTGACGTTGGCGGACCGACACCTTATTGGCTGGGGGCTGCCCAGCTTGAGGAGGGCGGTGGTCGAACACTAGGACTTCAATGGTCCCTCCCACCGTTGCCCCATGGCGCCCTTCCTGTACGCCAATTTGGAAGGGCTTATAACCTGTAAACTGACAACTTCCGATTTGTGTCCTCACTTTGCAGTGGAGCTGGAGTATCCCTCTCCGTTTTTTTTTTTTTTTTTTTTTTTTTTTTTTGCCTTTTGCGCGAAGCGACGAAATCCAAAGGAATGCGAGGCATGACGTTTGGCGTCAGTTTGGCTGCAGGAAATGCCTGAACGGTGATAATTATAGCATTGAACCGCCTGCGGGTCCCCACTCCAAATTTCAAGGTTTACTCCTTTTCCCTCACGTGGTTTGGCCCGTCAGCTGAGACGGCTTACCGGGGTATGGCGCTTGGAGCCAACACGTGAGAGCCTTTGGAGATGAATGAGAACCGGTGTTGTCCGTCCACCCTACGATAGAGGGTGTAGCTGCGGGCAGACAATGGTACTATCTCTATCCAGAGCCCCCCTACACCCCAGTGCGATTGCACATACAATCGATATATATGTTCCAGTTGATAAATGCTTTTTTTCAGATGGAAAATTTTATGGAGGTCTCATCTGGAGAGTGGGAAGGTTGTGCCATTAAAGAAATGGATGAATATTTTTAGCCAAGACTGAGTACCTGCCCATACTTTCCAGATCAACTTGAACAGGATGAGCTCATCTGGGACTTGTGCCTCACTAAGTCAGGAGCTCAGATTTTAGCATCCAGACTGAGTAAATGGAATTTGTTAGGGGAGGACTGTCAGTATACAGGAAGTGCCATGATGAATTCGAAGTATACTTTGATATAAATGAGGATGTAAGAGGATGGTAGAAAAGAGGATAGAAAGAGGGGTAGAGGACGGGTATTGCGTTTTATGGATAAGGTGTTTATGAAATAATAGCTGAGCGAGCTGCCTAGTTCTGCCTTTCCGCTTTGTTTATAAATAATAGCCGGGAGCTCGAGTGTATTACTGAAATGATATTCATAAGAACATAAGAATGAAGGAGAACATAAGAACATAAGAATGAAGGAAACTGCAAGAGACCATAAGGCCTACACTAGACAACTCCGTATCCATCACCACCTGTCATCCCCCATCCATAAAATTGTCTAATCGTTGCTTAAAACAACTGATAGTTTCAGCGCTTACTACATGGTTACTAAGTTTATTCCATTCGTCGACCACCCTATTAGTAAACAAATTCTTGCCTATTTCATTCTTAAATCTAAATTTGTACAGTTTATAACCATTACTGCAAGTCCTGCCCTGTTGTTTTAATATGATGACCTTGTTTGCATCACCCTTGTTGAAGCCTTTGATCCACTTGAACACTTCTATTAGATCACCCCCGCACTCTGCGTCTTTCCAGAGTGTAAGTTAAGGTGCCTCTCTTCGTAAGGCAAATTTCTGAGTCCATGTACCATTTTGGTCATTCTTCTCTGTACTGATTCAAGTGAATTGATGTCCATTCTGTAGGACGGAGACCAAAACTGTACCGCATAGTCAAGGATGGGTCTAACTATCGCTAGATAGAGTTTAATAATTACCTCTGCTTTTCTATTCGTTACCGTCCTAGCAATGAGTCCTAATGCTCTGTTAGCTTTATTCCTGGCGCTAATGCACCGTTTCCTGGTTTTAAGGTCCAGACTCACTAGAACTCCCAAGTCTCTCTCGCACTCAGTTTTCTTTAAAAGCGTGTTATCTAAGTTGTATCTATTTTCGGGGTTGTGTAGCCCTACGTTTAACACGCTACACTTAGAGATATTGAAGTTCATTTGCCATTTCACCGACCATGTGAACAATTTGTTAAAATCATCCTGCAGAATCTCTGCGTCGTCTCCTGACCTAATTAGGCGTCCTATTTTAGTGTCGTCCGCAAACTTAATAACATCACTATTTATCCCATCGTCTAAGTCGTTTATGTACAAAATGAACAACAAGGGACCCAAAACCGAGCCCTGGGGGACCCCACTAGTAATATTGCCCCCACTTAGATTTTACTCCATTTATGGTGACCCGCTGTTTCCTATTACTAAGCCAAGCTCTAATCCATTCTAACATTTTTCTTCTTATGCCATGGGTTTTTATTTTATTTAGTAGTCTCTGGTGTAGCACCTTGTCGAACGCTTTGCTAAAGTCAAAATAGATAACGTCGTAATTATCATTGTTATCTGACGCCTTACATACTTTAGTGTAAAAGGATAGAAGATTATTTACACATGACTTACCCTTGGAGAATCCATGCTGTGAATCACGAATTAAATTATGTCTTTCGATGTGTTCTCTGAGTCTATTTACTATTACTGTTTCAAGCATTTTTCCTATAACCGATGTCAAACTGATTGATTATTATTTAAAACTAAGTCCAGAGTATTTTATCTCCTCTTAGGACCGATAATCACTTGTTTTAGGAAATTATCCTGCACCACATCAAGGAATTTCTTTGTTTCCTGATCTCCTGTTAAAGTTTCCCAGAGAATGTTTCTATAATTAAAATCTCCCATGATCACTACGTTTTTGTACTGGGACGCTCTGTGAATTTCATGAATCAGGGGATCAGTCTGCTCAATTCTGAGGTTAGAAGGTCTGTACAAGACGCCATTAATAACTTTCTTATTCTTCCTTATAATCTCTACTCAAATAGATTCAGTACAGTCCTCTTCCTTAATAGAATTGTTGATAATACAGTTTATTGTATTTTTAACGAAAAGTGCTACACTTCCCCCACTCCTACCAACCCTATCCTTGTGAAAAAATATATAAATATATTTTCTTCTATTTCGACTTCCGGAAGGAAATGTTTCTCAGCCATATTGATCCAGGACTCAATAATAGCTATAATATCGAAATTCTCTACGCATGCTTTACCTAGCAGTAAATAAATTTTGTTAATTATGCTTCTGCTATTTGTATAGTAAACTTTAAGTTTATCTTCCCTCCACCTGCTTTGGTGAGTCTTTTCACAGTCTCTCTCTAAGTTGTTTTTATTGCCCAAACTATATTCTGATACTTCGCCCCCTCCCTACTCCCACGTAATCTACCCAAAAAAAACTGTAGGATGCCTACTTCTCGCTCAAGGGATTCAGCAAGGAGCCGAAATCCTCTGGGCGACAAGTGCACCCCGTCCCTTGTATATAGATTATTCTTTCCATAAAAGCTGTCCCATTTGTCGACAAATGCCCATGCATTGTCCTCACAATGTTTTGTCAGCCTGCAACTCATTGCAATAGCCCTGGAATGCAACATACCTCCAACTCTACGCCTCGGAAGGATTTCACACACCTCCCCTATTTCTGATCTTGTCTAGCGCATCCCGGAACCGCGCAAACAATTCCTCACTCCCTAACTTACCTATATCATTGCCCCTCTGCACTTTAGCAAACTACAGGGTCCTTACCTTCCCCTGCTAAACACTCTTCAATCCTATCTCTAACATCTCCTATCCCCGCGCCGGGGAAACACAACTGCGTCCTATGTTTCCTATCTTTATCGCAGAAAGCCCTGTCTAAGTACATCACTTGACTGTCTCCTACAACCAAAATCTTACCTGTGGGCAGGGATCCAGCGTCTACCCTTCTCTTCTTCTCCTGAATTTCATTTGTTTCTTCTTCCTGTAGGTCCGCTAGTGCTTGAAACGAGTTCTTGCAATCGAGCGAGGCTGGTGAGGACTTGTTTCTACTATTCCGCATCTTATTTTTCGCCGTTTTCCATCCAAGCTCATAGCTAGTTTTGACTTCCGTATTTTGGGTCTTCGAGCGGAGAATTCGATTCTCCTCTTTAAGGCACTTTACAGTATCCTCCAAGGCTTCAATTCTACTAAGTAGAGATTGTACCTCATCGGCGCTGAACACGGTAACACAACCACTCACCATATCACTAATTGAAGAAGCTTCCCGGTTGACCTAACCTGAGTGACGACTACTGCTCAACTGGACGACTACTGCACTTCTATTCGTTACCGTCTTTTGTAACCTAAGTGAGAATTATGCAGAGACTCGAGATTATTCTAAGTAAATAATATTGCCATGTAACAACGAATCTGATTGCTGAAAGGGTGGAGGAAGAGAGAATTCAATTGATTCACGATTGTAAGAACACTCTCTTTGGGGAGGATCTTAAATATAAAGTTAAAGATCATTGGACTAAAAAAATCACCAGGTCACTGCAAAGCTCACGTAGGATCTTGCATACGTGCTCTCGGGGGGGAGGTTCCTTTGGAGCAAGCTGTGTAAGAATCAACGGAAGAGAGATACAGAAGAAAAATCTACATTTAATTCTCCTAGACAGAAAAAAATGAGCAAAGTGAGAGGTAGAAGCCTGTCAATAAAGAGAACCAACACTAAGAGAAGCAGACAGCCTAGAACTTGACAAAGTTGAATGATTGGAGCCAACTAATAGAAGTTAGTTATTATATCCATAAGTGGGGACCAGAAGGGTGGCTTCAGTGACTACAGTGTTGACAGGACTGACAGTGGCAAGAGAGGTAACAGTGGGTTACAGAGAGGTAACAGTGGGAAACACAGACAGTGATAACAGGGGTAATGAGAGTCGACATTAGCGACGAGTGGGGCGACAGAGGATTTCTGCTTCTGTAAAGTAAAGATATTCATGGCTTATTTAAAGCTGTTGGAATTTATCATAAGCCTGAACAATGGCGACTGTTCATAGATAGATCTACAAAAAAGCCTCAAAGCTGTTTTACTACATAATGGGAATCAGTACCTATCGCTGCCTATAGAATACTTGGTACACATAAAAAAAGAATATGACAATGTAAAAAGGCTTCTTGAGAAGGTAAACTGTGATGAGTTTAAATGGAATGTTTGTAGTGATTTTAAAAGGTTCGCCTTTTTATTTGGATTAGAGGGTGGGTACATTAAGTATTCATGTTTTCTTTGCCTATGAGACAAACGGGCTGATAATGAACAATACCAGAAAGTGGAGTGTCCCTCTCGAGCTGACTTGCAGCCAGGAAAACTCAATGTCATTAGACATCCTCTTGTAGAGCCTGCTAAAGTGTTGCTACTCCCACTTCATAAGAAGCTTGGTTTGGTCAAACAGCTTGTGAAGGCATTAGATCATGGTGGAAAAGCTTTTCAAAAGATTTTTCTATTCTTTCCAAAACTATCAGACGCCAAAGTTAAGGGTAGTATATTTACTGGTCCGCAAGTAAGGAAAATGTTGAAGTCAATGCAACTTGAGAATGCGAGTGATGTCAAAAGAGAGGCGTGGTGTGCATTCCGAGGTATAGTTAATAGATTCTTTGGTAATAATGAAGAAGAAGCTCATAGTATAACTTTTGAAAAGTTATAAGGACTTAGGATGAAGAATGCCATTAAAGGTGCACTTTTTGC
>NC_134807.1:49063054-49065554 GCF_046742065.1 Oratosquilla oratoria
ACAATCTTTCTCAAGTTCCTCATCTACTTAAAACATGGAATATTAAAGTAGTTTTTGATAACCCATGTACTTTTAAGAAATTAATAATTAAGAATTCTCCCGCTGATTCTGATGGCTGCATATACAAAATCCCTTGCAGAGATTGTGAAAAGTATTACATTGGACAAACGGGCAAAGAACTATCAACTAGAATTAAACAACATAAATATAGTGTTAAAACAGCACAAGAATCCAATGCTCTATTTGTTCACATGAAAATTTTCAATCATTGTATTAATTGGACTAATGCTTCCGTTATTATTTCTTGTAATTCATTTGTCAATAGAAACATAATAGAAAGTAGTATTATAAAAAAAATTAAGGTTCTAATCTTAGTATCAGTAATAGCATTTATAAATTAGATAAATTTATCATTAACAAAATTTGTAATCAGGTTGTATGTGACCAAATTTAATTTGGTGAATTATGCTGTTCTCTAGATTTCTTTTTCATTGATGACTTTGTGTACTAAGACTTATTCTTTTTCATTTATGACTTTTTGTACTTTGTCAGTTCCTTTCTTAGTGTATAATCTTGTGTCATCTTGTACTATGCCAGTTCCTTTCCTAGTGTTTAATCTTGTGGCATCTCGTACTATGCCAGTTCCTTTCCTAGTGTATAATCTTATTTTTAAACCTCTTTGTATCACAATTTTTTCTGTATTCCCCTGAAGATGTAAATTACACGAAAGCGCCTGGGAATTACTGTTTTCTTCCTTTTTCCTTAGTGGTTACCAGCAACATATATATATATATATATGTATGTATATATATATATATATATATATATATATATATATACACACACATTGGAGATAAACCCTTTAATTGAGTTTAGATTTTACAGTTTTCCAATATGGATCCCAGACTCCAAATCTTCACTAATATTGAACAGCATTACAGTGTTGAAGTGTTCAACACAGTTACGAAATGGGAGAACTGTGAACTCAAGAAATGCGTCATCCGTGAGCAGCTACGTTTTTGTCAAATGTGCCGTAATCGCAATACTCTCCCCTCCTTTGTTAGAGTTTGACCTCCTGTCAACACTAGAAAAGCCAAGGAAGAAGCAGAGGCCTGTGGTCGCCGACTTCTAAAATGCGTCATGGACCATCATCACAGTAGAATCCGTCGCATCAAAACAGACATCACCACCTTCAAGAACTAATGCACCTCTTTACTACAGGCAACTCATTTTGACACGGTACTAGAAAAGATCATCAACCTCAGCCGGTCCAAATATTCAATCAAGCGGAGTTCCCTTGAGTCCAAGTTCCATCGGTTGCTGCTCCTGCAAGATGGGTGACCAATCTCTCCAGTAGACAACTTTCGGATGCAGAGAACAGTGTGCTGGCCAGGGGCCTTAACTTTAATGTTCAAGGCAACATCAACCAAGCGGAATTCCTGGCCGCTGCAGAGTTAGGAGTGAACTTGATGGAAGGCACTTCTGAGGACAAACAGGCAGTCAGAACTAAAATCGTAGGAGCATTGATATCCAAACAGTCCAGTCGTTCCATGACCACTGAAGAAACCAAAGTTTTAGCGTAACTACGCAGAGATCGCTCAAATGTTGTTTTAACTAGCGACAAAGGGAGGCCGACCGTCGTTAAGGACAAGGAAGACTATGGCCAGAAGGCTCTGGTGTTGCTTCAAGATACCCAGACTTACGCCATCATACCTCAAGACTCCAACAAGAAGTTACAGGCCAAAGTCGAACGAGAGCTGAAAGAATTCATAGAAGAACGGGGTATAAATGAGGACGAGTGGAAGAAAATGAGGCAAGGAGATTCTACCCTCCCTAAGTTCTATGGGTTACCAAAAGTTCACAAAGAAAATATTCCCCTTCGACCCATAGTGGCTTTTAGAGATTCATCGACCTACCACCTTGTTTCGTACATGGGTAAACTTCTCAGACCTCTAGTGACCAACTCACCACACATGCTTCAGAATTCAACTGACTTCAGTGAAAGAATCAAAGGACTCAACCTAAGGAGATGAGAGGTCTTGGTTTCCTTTGATGTTCAATCCATGTTTACGTTCACCTCACGAGAACTGGCAAAAAGAGCGTTGAAGTCAGCCATGGAGGAAAACCGGGGATTCTTGGATAATCAGAAACTTTCCTTGTCAGAACTCATGAGACTCATCTCCCTGTGCCTTGACTCTACATACTTCCGCTTTAGGGACCACATCTATCACCAACGTAAGGGCACACCTATGGGATCGCCTATTTCAGTTGTGGTGGCTGAAATAGTAATGCAACGACTAGAATCTCAACTTCTAAGTGCTGCACCTTCTTTGCTTAAATTGTGGACTGGATACGTTGATGATGTGTTCGCCATTTTGGACTGCAAGGACGTAGAACCTTTCTTCAGTCACATCAACAGTATCGAGCCCGCCATTCAATTTTCAAAGGAACTGGAGAAAGATTTCCAACTCCCATTCCTGGACGTCTACGTCAAGCCTTA
>NC_134807.1:49070554-49078054 GCF_046742065.1 Oratosquilla oratoria
AAGTTGTTTCTAACTACTTTCAAATTGAATCTATTTCCGGACAGTTTGAGACCATTGTTTCTTGTCTGATTCTCATTCATTGTGAAGATTGTGTCACTTTTGACGTTGTCAATTCACTTTAGAACTTTAAAGACCTGTATCAAGTCACTTCTGAGTCTACGCTTTTTTAAGGAAAACAGATTCATATGTTTTAGTCAATTGTCGTATAATTTATTTTTTATGTTTGGAATCAGTTTTGTGGCTCGCCGTTGTACTTTTTCTAATCTATCAATGTCTTTAATGAGATTCGGTGGCCCTACGGAAACAGCATATTCCAAATGTGGACGAACTAACGATTTATATAGCTTGTTAATGAGTGATGGACTTTTGAAGTCAAAAGATTGCGCAATCAGTCCTAGAATGTTATTTGCTTTCTCAGAGACTGAAATACACTGCTTGGATGATTTAAGATCGTTACTGATAATTACGCCGAGATCTTTTTCACTATTCACTTTTGTTAACAAATTTTCAAATAACTTGTAATCGTACTTACTGTTATTTTTACCCATGTGCATTACATTGCATTTACTTGTGTTAAATTTCATTAGCCACTTTTCAGACCATTGCTGTAATTTATCTAAATCTTCTTGAATATCTAACTGATTTAAGTGATCATTTGCCATTCCGCACAGTTTTGTATCATCAGCAGATTTGGAAGCAGTAGATTTTAGTCCATGGTCTATATCATTTATATAAAATATGACTAGAAGTGGCCCAAGAACGGAACCCTGAAGAACTCCACTTGTAACATTTTTCCATCTAGAAGTTTTTCCATCTAAAACAACTCTCTGTTTACGATCATTTAACCAATTTCTAGTCCAACTTGATAGGCTACCACTTATTCCGTGTGAAGCTAATTTAGTAAGTAGTCTTTCGTGGGGGACGGTATCAAAAGCTTTTGCAAAGTCTAGATATATTAAATCTATATTGTTTCTTTTGTCATAACTCGAGATAGCTGTGTTGTAGAATTCGAGTAAGTTAGTCACGCAAGAACGTTTCCGTCTGAAACCATGCTGGCTATCATTTATCAAACGGTTACTTTCTAAATGATGTTCGATAGCATGTCTGATGATATTTTCCATTATTTTCCTACGATTAAAGTCAAACTTATAGGCCTATAGTTATTAGGTTTCTTTTTGTCACCTTTTTTGAATATGGGAGTAACGTTAGCTAGCTTCCATTCTCTTGGGACATCTCCGGATATGATGGATTTCTTGAAAATAATTTCTGATGGAACAGCAATCTCATTTTTCATTTCCTTTAAGATTCTTGGATGCCAACCGTCAGGCCCTGGTGTTTTATTAACTTTGAGTTTCTCTATACACCTTTTAATTTTTTCTTTTGTTATATTTACCATAGTGAGTAAGTTTACCTTAGACTTTTCACAGGTTTCAGTTTGGAGTTCACTTTGAGGTGTTTCGTTTACGAATACCGAGCCAAAATAATTGTTTAAAATATTACACATTCCTTCATTTGAATATTCAAGTTGATCGTCATCAGATAATAGTGGACCAATGTGATTCCTAACAACTTTTTTATCTCTAATGTATGTAAATTCTTTGGGATTCTTTATGGATTTATCAGCTATATTCATTTCGTATTGTCGTTTTCTTTTTCTTTTATTGTCTTTTTTAAATCTCTCTGTATTGATACATAACTTTCAGTCATTAGATTCACCCGAGCACTTATATTTCTTATAAGCCTGTCTCTTTTTAGCAATACTATTTTTCAGTTTCTTTGTCGAGCCACTTTGGGCGAGCCTGATTTGAGGGACGTCTGTCCTTAAAACGAATGTTAGTATGAATCATCTTAGTGAGCGTATTTTGAAATATTTCCCACATCTGATCTACAGATCTTTCGCTTAATTTTGCCTCCCAATCTGTAAGCTGAAGCTCCTGACGTAGTCCTATGAACTGAGCTTTACTGAAATCGGGTATTTTAGAAACACAAGTGAGCGACGAGGCTGATGAACGACGAGGTTGACGAACGACGAGGCTGACGAGGAACGTCGAGGTGACGTACGTAAGGAAGACTACGTGGAAGCAGTCAAGTAAAATTAACTACTGAAGGTATGAGTAACACTAATTCAAATGTGGTGAAATGTGCATGAAGTTCATACTTCAAATATTAACATCCCAAAATTCACTGGGAGTTGATAAGTTCCTTAACTTAATAGATACATTAATTGTGAGCAAAAATATAACAGATGAAAAAAGGAAAATAGAAATTTTAAAGGAAATATAGATCCTAAGAAGGGTAGATCTGTTCTTACCTAACTTTCACAGAGGTCTGAGCCTTACACGTAGACAATGGTGAAGGTGGTACGAAACCTAGGGCTTCTATCATTGTAAATACGTGAAGTGAATCGCCAATGGTGATCCACTTTAAATATATATATATATATATATATATATATATATATATATATATATATATATATATATATATATATATATACATATATATATGTTTGTGTATTTCGGCAGCAATCTTTCTTTAATGCATGTAGTGTTAAATGCGACGGAAATCTCAGCGTTGATGAGAATTCGGAGAATTCCTGTATTCCTTAAGTAAGGATGAAAAACGCCTCTTTCGAAGAATTGAAAGTCTTCAGAAAAAGATTATCAACGCTGAGATTTCCGTCATATATATATGTATATACATATACATATATGTATATGTATATATACATATATATATATATATATATATATATATATATATGTATATGTATATATATATATATATATATATATATAATGTATATGTATATATATATATATATATATATGTGTGTGTGTGTGTGTGTGTGTGTGTGTGTGTGTGTGTGTGTGTGTGTGTGTGTGTGTGTGTGTGTGTGTGTGTGTGTGCGTGTGTGTGTGTGTGTGTGTGTGTGTGTGTGTGTGTGTGTGTGTGTGTGTGTGTGTGTGTGTGTGTGTGTGCGTGCGTGCGTGCGTGCGTGTGTGTGTGTGTGTGTGTGTGTGTGTGTGTGTGTGTGTGTGTGTGTGTGTGTGTGTGTGTGTGTGTGTGTGTGTGTGTGTGTGTGTGTGTGTGTGTGTGTGTGTGTGTGTGTAAGCGTGTGTATAGATATATTTGTATGTAATAGTTTAATCTACATATGTGGTGATACATTTGCGACAACTGAAGTTCCCTTTGAATAGTGTATTCATTCAGACTGTCCTTCAAAACGCTGTGAGTCTGGCGGTTTCAGAAAATATATATATACATATACATACACACACACACACATATACATATATACATATATATATACATATATATATATATACATATTTATATATGTACTGTATATTATATATATATATATATATATATATATATATATACATATATATATATATATATATATATATATATATATAAGACCTCGATTACATGCAGTCCCCGCATCCTATTTATATGTGATACAGTGGCTGATGTCTTTACAGAGAGGGTTTTTTTTTTCTATGTGTGGGCTGTAGGTTTGCAACGTGACTGATACGTTTATGAGCTAATGATCATTTGTAAGTGCTCGATGTAAAGAAATAATTCAGGCGTTACAAAATATGTCAGCCATTGTTGTTCTTGAAAATTGAAATAAGTGTCCATAGTAGATTTTGTCAAGTTAACGCTAGACATTGTTATTCAACTGAGTCTTGATCAAGTGGTAAGTCTTTTTTTTTTTCTTATTTATTTATTCATATGTCATTTTTTTTTTGGGGGGAGGCGGATACTGACAGAATACTATTTAGCTTTCAAAAAAATCTCTGCTCCAAAGGTCAACCCATTCACTATTGTGTTTTATTTTTCTTTTCTTTTTTTACTGGGTAACGCCAGGCGACGTTTACTCACCTCTAGAAGAACTTAGATCTGAAGGGAATCTCAATTGATCGAGATCCCAGTCTTTCATTGTTGAATATTTATTATGTTTTCATTTACAGCAGCTGTTTTATAATAAAAGTTAATATTTGTCAACAAAAGACATTAATACAACAGTTAAGGAAGGCATGTATTGCAAAATTCTGATATTTCACCGGTCAGGTTCGAGTGTCCACAATAGTGCATACATTTTTTCTCTAGATTCTACCAACCGATTTTATTCAGCTGAGGAACATTTCTGTTCAAACGGGAATAAAAGTTATGTTTCCTATAAATGCGACTTAAGTTTAACTAAAAGTACTGTAACATGAGCTCAAAGCATACAAAAGAGAACTGCATATTGTATATGCACTGTAGGTAGGTATATCCAAGAACACTGTGCCCTCCATATATAACAAAAGTATATGTATCCTAGATGTACCGTAGAGGATTGCGTCCTTCCATCCAAGTGTGCCCCGGAGGACTGTTCCCATCCGGAGCCTCCCGAAGGACGTCCATGACAATAAGGTGAGACTAATTTAATTTCAATGGAGAACAGGAGGAAAAGGAGGGGAGAAAGGGGAGGAGGTGGATGGTTGAATTAGAAGAGAAGAGGGATGAGGAAGGGAAAGAGTAGGAGAAAAGAGGTGGAGGTGAAGAAATTGGAGGAAGAGGGAAGAAGAAATATGATAGGAGAAAGATAGAAGAAAGAGGGAGAAAAGAAAAAGAACAAAGCTTTTGACAAGGGCCCCACGAGTGACTACAAAATAAAACCAATGTCTATGGCATAGGAGGAAAAGTGTTTGAATAGATCAGAGCATGATTTAGTGACGGAAAAGAGCGAGCCACCATAAAAGACGTAAAACCCAAGAGGGTTATTGTTTCTAGTGGAGTTCCCCAGGACTCGGTTTTGGGCCCCTTGTTATTCATTATGTATACTGTATAAACAATTTGGACAATAGTAGTAATAGTGATCCTAGAAAGTTTGCGGATGACACTGAAATATGAAGCCACATTAGGTCGGGGGAAGATGGTAGGATACTGCAGGACGATCTTAATCAATTGTTCGCATGTTCGGAGAAATTGCAAATGGACTTCAATATATCAAAATGCATTGTGTTTAATATAGGATTACGCAGCCCAGCTAACAGGTATAGCTTAGATAACCCCATATTAGAGAAAACAGAATGTGAAAATTACCTAGAAGTGTCAGTGAGTCCGGACTTTAAATTAAGTAAACAGTGCATCAGTGTCAGGAATAGGGTTGACAGGGCATTAGGAATTGTTGCTAGAATGATTACAAATAAAATTGCAGGGGTAATTATAAAACTCTATCTAGCTATAATTAGACCCATCCTTGACTATGCAGTATACTTTTGGTCTCCTTTGTACAGAATGGGTATCAGTTCACTAGAATCAGTACAGAGGAGAATGATCAAAATAATACAAAGCCTTAGAAGTTCACCATATGAAGACAGTCTTAGGCACCTTAACTTACACTCCCTGGAAAGACGAAAAGTACAAGGTGATCTAAGAGCGTTATTTAAATGGGTCAAGAGCTATAAAAAGGGTGATGCATGCAAGGCCATCTTATCAATGCAACAAGGCAAAACCCGTAATAATGGACTTCATTTGGACAAATTTATGTTTAAGGAGGAAATGGGCATGAAGTGGTTTACCAACAGGGTGGTTAATGAGTGAAATAGACTTAGTAAACTCTGAAACAATTGTTTGTTTTAAGAGAAGATTAGATAGATTTATGGATAGGGATCACAGGTGGTAAATGACAAGGAACTACCTAGTGTAGGCCTGGTGATCTCTTATAGTCTCCTCTATTCTTATGTTCTTATGTTAACAATTAGGACTAGGAGGAGGAGATGAAGATAGGCAAGTAAAAAGAAAAGAAATTAAAGAAGAAGAAAGTAATGGAAAAGGAAAAGGAAGAGATGTCCAAGAAGAAGGAGGAATAGTAGTCAAAGCAAAGAGAGGAGGACGCTAAGAGGAAAAGAAAGAGGAGAATGCGAAGAGGAAATGGAAGAAGAGAGTGAAGAGAAAGTGTGAAAGACAGAAGAAAAGTAAATAGGAAAAGAAGTCTAGGAGGAGGAGTAAATATAGGGTAAGAATGAGTACCAGGAGGAAAGATGAAAAAGAGGAGGAGGAAGGGAAAGAAAATTATGTAGAGAGGAGTAAGCATTGAAAGTCAGCATACTGTGAAGATCTACAACTAAGATAGAGAGAGAAAGCAAAATAGAGAGTGAGAGAGTGAGCAAAATAGAGAGATGGAGAGAGAGAAGAGTATCTTAAGGTGTATAAAGATATTGAGCGAAAATGAGTGAATTTAAGTTTGATTCGATTATGACTCATGAAAAGCAGATCATAAAAACTGTAGTCAGATTTGTGCACAATAAATGAAATAGATTGCGTTAAAAGATACTGAAAGATGGTAAGAGGTTTTGCAGTAGCCTCTTCAACCTTAGGGCAAATTTTACGGTTTCGGTTTTTACTAAATTCAGAAAACTATTCGAGCAAATGGCGGCAAAGTTACTTTTGTCCAATTGGCGTCTTTTTAGCTGAATAAAGCTGCCCAGACTTAACCTGAATAGAAAATATAAAGTTTTACAATTTTAAATGTTTAAATTTAAAGATGAAGTCGAGTCTTACCCACTCCTACCCAGTAGCTCTCGTATCGGCTTAACGTAATCATCTGACGAAACTGCGACAGAAGATTCAGTATGGATTCGCTGCTGGTTCAAAGGTTTTCATGCCAACCCCACCTATCACCAACCTCTCAACAACTTCCTCCCTAACCTCTAACTCTCCTCCTAACCACTCAAGAAGGGAGGGGGTTAACTGTAAACCCTGGTAAATGCCTTCCTCCCACCACGAAGTCTATCGAAGTTTGCCCGTTGACCGAATTTATGTGAACGAAATGGTGGCAAAGTTAAACATGATTTGTTGTTTGTGATCAGGACAGAACTTGCACAGTTTTTTTCATACTGGTCTTTTCTTCTTCTTCTTCTTCTTCTTCTTCTTCTTCTTCTTCTTCTTCTTCTTCTTCTTCTTCTTCTTCTTCTTCTTCTTCTTCTTCTTCTTCTTCTTCTTCTTCTTCTTCTTCTTCTTCTTCTTCTTCTTCTTCTTCTTCTTCTTCTTCTTCTTCTTCTTCTTCTTCTTCTTCTTCTTCTTCTTCTTCTTCTTCTTCTTCTTCTTCTTCTTCTTCTTCTTCTTCTTCTTCTTCTTCTTCTTCTTCTTCTTCTTCTTCTTCTTCTTCTTCTTCTTCTTCTTCTTCTTCCTCTTCTTCTTCTTCTTCCTCTACTTCTTGGTTTGTCTTTGGTGGTTCACAATATTTTTTGTATAGAGGAGTTTTTTTGGGGGGGAAGCGTAGTCGGTCCTTGAGACGCGCCAGAGAGGGTTCAGTAGGACAGTGAGCCGGTTGGAAAAACGGAGAGAGTTTTTTGCTTTGTTGATTATATCAATTTGGTACAAGCAAGAACCCGTCTGTGTATGGCTGTGTCAAGTTTCCAAACCTCTAAAGCCCAGATGACCGGGTCTTATAATGGGGAACTCGGATGAGTTACCAACAAGGAATTATGTACCATACTTTAA
>NC_134807.1:49083054-49108054 GCF_046742065.1 Oratosquilla oratoria
GCCAGTGGCCGTGTAATTGCTTTCTTAAGATTGAATTGAAAGTGCCCATGTCCATGGGTATTACTATGATAGTCATTTTCTAACGTAGATTTGGCCAGCGGGTCCGTGTCCGATGGCTGAATTATACATATACATCATACACATACATATACCAAGGCTTTTTTCCCCTTACAAGGGAGGTAGCCAACAAGGAAAAGGCATAAAATCATTCCCACCCATTCCATCCCTGAATACACTTCACACCCCTCCACCCTCCCACTCAACTTAGCACCTCCTGGATGACGGGTTATCCCTACACCTTGTCCACTGCCCTGGGTCAGAAGCAGCGTCGTAAGACACAGCACATCCACAGCAAGGCCGCTTCATTAAATCGGTGACCCCCCCTCTCCGTCCCCCCATGCATAAAGGAGAAGACGGGGAGAAATCCCTTCGGACTGCGTCAAAATTTGCTCACACATACTACCTCACCCCCATTCCCATTCCACCACATGCATCACAACATCATCAATATCCATATACAACCATTCTCCATTCACCCCTGTCTTCTGTCCTCTCCCATCCTTCCTCAACAGACATTCCCCTCTTCCCCAAAGCCCCCTTCACCCCATCCATCCACCTCATCCTAGGACGTCCCTTCATGTTCGCTCCCTCCACATCTGCCTTCCATACCTCTTTTACTAGTCTTTCTTCACTCATTCTTTCCATGTATTCAAACCATCCTAATACTTTTTCATCAACCCTATCTCCCAACCCCCTTTCCACCCCTGTTCTCCTCCTCACCTCCTCATTTCTCACTCTATCCAGCCTAGTAACCCCCATCATACTTCTCAGACACCTCATCTCAAACACATTCAAACTCCTTCTCTCTTCCTCTCTTATGTGCCATGTTTCTGTCCCATACAGTGCTGTTGGCACAATCACTCTTTCATATAGTCTCCTCTTAACATCCATTCCCAAATGTCTATTCCTCATTACACTCTTTAATCCACTAAGGCATTTACTCGCTTCTCTCAATCTACATTCTACCTCCACCTTCACTCCACCTTTTCCTGCCACATTTGCACCCAAGTATCTAAAACTATCCACTTCCTCCAGTCGCTCTCCCATAATGCTCAATTCCAGACTACTGCCACTTTCACCCCTTGTACATCTCATCACCTTACTTTTATCCACATTTATCTTCAGCTTTCTTCTATCACACACTCTCCCAAACTCTGTCACCAACTTCCTCAATCCCTCCTCCGATCCTGCCACAAGCGCAGTGTCGTCCGCAAACAACAGCTGGCTCACCTCCCACTTTTCTCCATTTTCTTTAACCATCTCCAATCCCTGACCCACTACCCTTGCATTTACCTCTCGCACTACCCCATCCATGTATAAGTTGAACAGCCAGGGCGACATAACGCATCCTTGACGAAGTCCCACCTTTACCTCAAACCACTCACTCTCTCCATTTCTAATCCTGACACAAGCTCTACTACTCTCATAAAAACTCTTGATAGCTCCTAGAAACTTTCCTCCTATCCCGTATATCCGCAAAACCAACCACAGTGTCTTTCTGTCTACCCTGTCGTAAGCCTTTTCCAGGTCCATAAAGGCCCAAAAAACATCCTTCCCCTTTCCTATAGCTTTCTCACATATCTGTCTTACCACAAAGATCTGATCTACACAACCTCTACCCGTCCTAAATCCACACTGTTCCTCACCAATTACTCCTTCTGTTCCTCTCCTAATCCTCTCAATCAAGATCCTCCCATAAGCCTTCCCAACTACACTTAACAAGCCAATCCCTCTGAAACTACTACATTCACACTTGTCCCCTTTTCCCTCGTAAAGTGGAACTATACAGGCACTCCTCCAGTCCTCCGGCACTCTACCCTCTCTCCAGCAAACATTAAATAACCTCACCAGCCAGTCACCATCACTGTACCTCCCTTTTTAAGACATTCTGCATGGCATCCATCCAGACCAGGTGCCTTACCTGCTTTCATCATCTTAACAACTACCTTCACCTCATCCCTCTTTATTTCTCCTCCATTTTTCTCACTCATCACGGTCATTTTCTTAGCATTTCCCACTGCAGCTATCTTTCCCTCCCTATCCTCCTTCACATTTAGCAACTCCCTAAAATACTCTGCCCATATTCCCCTAACTGCCTTCTCTTCTATTATCATCTCTCCATCTGCACCTTTTACTTTTTTTTTTCTCTACTTGATTCGCCTCCTCTTCCTCTCTTAATTTCTCTCCAAAATATCTTTTTATTACTTTCAAAATTTTCTGTCATACTCTTACCCCATTTCACATCTGCTCTCCTCTTGGCCTCCTTTACCTTTTGCTTTACTTCTCTTTTCTTTTCTTTGTACCTCTCATATGACTCCCTTGTCCTATTTTGTAACCAATCTGTGAAAGATCGCTTCTTCTCTTCTACAACCTTTTTTGTTTCCTCATCCCATCATTCACTACCCTTTCTTCTATTTCCTCCTTTCCTTCTTGTTCCACACACCATCTTTGCACACTTTGTGACTCCCTCCTTGAACCATCCCCATTCCTCCTCCACACCTAGCTCTACTCTATCCTTCACTCCCTCCCACTCCTCCTTCAGCTTCTTCTTGTACTCCTTTTCCTTTTCCTTTTCATTTAAAGAGTTCACTCTAAGCACCTCCCTATCTTTTCTCCCTTTCCGCTTCCTCCATCTATCCTCCACTCTCAACTTACCTTCCACCAAAAAATGATCTGATATTCCCCCACCCGCTCCCCTTAGCACAGGTACATCCTTAACTCTTCCTATCATAATCCTATTTACCACTACATAGTCCATTAACGCTCTATCTACCACCCTTCCCTCCACCACCCTCTCCCATGTGTACTTATGCTTGACTTTCTTCCGAAACACTGTATTTGCTATCATCAACTCTTTTTCTAGACACATTTTCACCATCACCTCTCCACTACGATTCTTTCCTGGTACTCCACAGTGATTGATACATATACATAAACAACTGATTAACTAATATATCAATTACAGTTTGAAGAAACTGAGTGGTTTGCGAGAGTATCACCAGTTTGCGTAATTGAAGTTTTGGAGTTTTGAAGTTTCAGAGTTTCCAAGTCTTGGTATTTGAAGCTTCAGAGTTTCGAACTTCAATTACGCAAATTGGTGATACTCTCGCAAACCACTCAGTTTCTTTAAATTATAATTAATATATTAGTTAATCAGTTGTTTGTGTATATGTATAATTCAGCCAAATTTTACGAGTCACAAGTGATCAGTGACACTCGCCCACACAAAAAGATATTGCTCCACGCAATGTCTAACCAATTACTTTAGTAATAATTACATAGAGACACTGATATGTAATTGAATTGAAATCTAATTGCACAACTATAATATCCCATAACAATAAGTACAATTACTACACTTTTACGTCTTTCTCGAGCAGTCGGGACATCAGGTCAGCTCCAACATTTACACTTCCTTTGATGTACCGGATGACCACGTTGAACTGCTAGAGATACAATGCCCACCTCATGATTCGGGCGTTGGCGTTCTTGGAGGTTCTGAGGCTCGAAAGAGGCAAGTGATCACTCTCTAAAATAAATTTATCTCCGTAGAGGAAGTAGTAATACTTTTTGATGCCCTCTACAACTGCAAGCAACTCCTTTTCCACCGTACTATAATTCAACTCCACTGGCTTCAGCTTCCTACTATGATAACTAACAAGAAAAATATCCCCATCCTTTTCTTGCATCAGGATAGCTCCAATGCCTTCTTGGGACGCATCGGTCCGGAGGATGAAAGGCTGGTTGAAGTCCGGTAGTTGAAGTATCGGCTCCTTGCAGAGGAGGTTCTTAAGCGTCGTAAACGCTTCCTCCTGTTCAGGCCTCCATGTCAACTTGTTAGGAGAATTCTTGTTGAGAAGCTCTGTGAGTGGCAAGGCGAGGACAGCAAAATTCGGAATGAACCTGCGGTAGTAGCCCACAAGTCCCAAGAACGATCAGACCTGTTTCTTCGTGGTCGGCCGAGATGCATTCTTGATCTTTATTATCTTGTTATCCTGGCATCCACATCGTCCTTCGCCTAAGGTATGTCCCAAGAACTGTACTTCCTGTTGGAAAAGTTCGCATTTGGACGGCTTGACTGTCATATTCACTGAACTAAGTCTCTTAAGTACCTTCTCCAGGTTCTCCATATGTTCCTCGAAGGTAGAAGAGTGGATGAGTATATCGTCCACAAAAGCTTCCACTCCATGGATGCTGTGCAGAACTTGTCGCATGGCATGGTTAAAAACTGCTGGGGAGTTGGTAAGTCCAAAAGGTAGTACTTTGAACTCTTAAAGTCCGTTGGGTGTTGCGACTGCCGTGACCTGTTTGCTTCTCTCATCCAGCAGAATCTGGAAGAATCCTTTCGCCAAATCCATCTTTGAAAAGATTTTGGAGTTGGCGGCCTTTGCAAATATTTCCTGCTGATCACTCATTGGCTCTGCATCCACCTGGGTTGCATTTACTCCGCGGTAATCTCCACAGATTCGCACACCTCCATCCTTCTTGCGTACAACGACTATAGGACTGCAGTAGGGAGACGATGACTTCTATATGATGCCTGCAGCTTCCATGTTGTCTATCTCCTTCTTGGCTGCGTCCACCAGACGAATGGGTATCGGGTATAGCTTCAATCTGACTGGTAGGCTGCTCGTCAGCCGTATTTCGTGGCAGTCCACCTTGGCGACTCCAGGCTTATTGTAGAAAACTGCAGAATGTCGCTGGAGAATAGAATTTACGCGTCTCTTCTGCTCTGGACCAAGCCTCGGAGGTACTTGCACATCCTCCACCCTTTTCGCCTTGGATAGCTTCAGCGGTAAGGGGTGCGCAATCTGTCAATTCCTCAACCTCTGGTACAACCACGGCAGCAGAGACCATCTGCGACTGCTTAAACTGGCCTTCGACAAGCTGCAAACACTCGCACTGTTCAGGTGATAGCACACGATCTCCCCTATTCAGCAAACATTCTTGACCAACTGCCGAACATGTAACTTGAGGTGTGTGATATTTCTTCAGCATATTGATGTGGAACCTCTTTTGGTCTGGTCCCACTTGCACCAAGTAGTTCAAGTCACTGAGACGTTTGACTACTTCAAAAGGTCCTTGCCATTGCGACAGCAACTTGTTGTGCCCGGTGGGTAGAAGGAGGAGGCACTGGTCTCCTTCCTCGAGGATCCTCAGATTAGTTTTCTTGTAGTACGTCTTCTGAACTTCCTTAGCTTTCAGTAGCTCTTGCTTTGCTACTTCACAGGTCTCTCGTAGTCGTTCGGCCAAGTCCAGCACATATGCATAAGTTGTCTTCACTGCGGGGTCAGGCTCTTCGTCCCAGAGTTCTCGCAGTACTTGCAGAGGACCACGAACTGACCTGCCGTAGACTAACTCAAATGGTGAGAACTGTAGTGAAGCTTGGGTACTTCGCGGTAGGCGAATAGTAGAGGGGCGATAAATCGTGGCCACTCCTTAGGTTGCTCTGCCGCCATCCGCTTCAGCATCTTCTTGAGGGTGCCATTGAAGCGCTCACAGAGCCCGTTGCACATGGGGTGGTAAGGGGTAGTCTTGAGCCCTTTTACAGCCAGTAGCCTCAACAACTCTTCCATCATGACTGAAGTGAACTGGCTTTCCCGGTCGGACAACACTTGCTTAGGAATGCCCACGCGACAAAAGATTTCAAACATTCCTTCGGCGACAGTTATGGTTTAAATATTGCGAAGGGGTACTGCTTCAGGCCATCTCGTCGCAAAGTCCACGCAGGTAAAGATGTATTTGGCTCCGTTAGCTGCCCTTGGGATGATAGGTCCAACGATGTCCACAGCCACTCTCTGGAATGGCTCAGAGATCAGAGGCAATGGTCCGAGTGGTGCAGGCTTCACTCGGCCGCGATCTGTAGTCTTCTGACATACGTCACATGACCTCACCATCCTCACTATCTCTTTGCCTATCCCAGGCCAGAAAAATTGAGACTGAATTCTATCCTGAGTTTTCTGTACTCCCATGTGTCCACCTAGTGCAGCATGATGACCCAGCTTAAACACTGCCAGGCGGTACTTCTCTGGAACGACGAACTGTAGTCTCGAGTCCCCGCTTGGATACACCGTACTGCGATAAAGTCTTCCCCTTTTCTTAAGGAATCTGGTTTCCGTTCCCCGAGAAGTTCTGCAATGTCCCTCTTGAACCTTCTTACGAACCATGGCAAGTGTGGGATCGGTCGTTTGCTCGGCAACTACGTCCTCACTATTTGCAAGATCTGAAACAGATGAAAGCATCAGAGGTTTTACCTGGTTGGTTGCTCAGGCGGCTCCTCTGGTAACCGCCGCTGCACAGGTTTGGGTGGTGGCTTCGTGTGAGCAAAAGTTCTTGGCTCCAGGAATGTTTCCAATAACCAAGTCTGCTACCACCTCCTCCATGACTGCAGCGATGACTCGTCCGGTGTAGAAAGGACTAACCACATCAACCATAGCTAAGGGGCAGTTCACCCGAGTCCCGTTGATAAGACTCACGGTCACAGAATTTCCGGTGTAACTGTCAGGCGTTATTAGCCTCTCCTTGACACAACATCCCGTCGATCCGTTGTCCCTTAAGACTTCCGCGGTGACACCATTTACCTTGCCAGGCTGAACCAGGAGCCCTGTACCTCTGAGATTAGAACTCAATGCAGCTGACAAGTACACGTGTTGGGGAGTTGACACGGAACCGGCGGTGACACACTCTTCTTGTGGAGTAACCTTTGGGGGAAAGTTCCTCAGGTGCTCCTCCGTGGTGTACTGCTGCTGCAGCCTACTGATTCTTCTGACCCTTGTGACCTTTCCAGCCACCTTGAGAGTAGGGCTGGTTCCTCACTTGCTGTGGTTGGCTCTGAGGAAAAAAGGATTGAGTAAATCTTTGTGGTTTCGACTGCTGTGGAGATGACTGTGATAACTTATTGTGGTGTTGGGCTTGCGTGTTAGACCATTGTGGTGTCTGAGAATGAACAGGTGGAGGCAACTTCTTGTGAAGTTGCTTCCTCATGTGGTACCCATAAGCTGCGAAGTGTGCGTCGGCCAAGTCAGTCATTTGCTGGAGGTCCTTGACTTTCCGTGTCTTGAATTTAGCCACCAGCTCCGTGTGACACGACTTTTCCAGCTGGGTGCGTAGCATCAAGTCGCGCAGACTCTCGACAGTCTGCGAAGTCTCGTCCTTTTCAATCCAATAGTCCAAGTAACTCTTCAATCGAGCGCAGAACTGGGCAACCGTCTCCTTGTCCTGCAACATAGCTCACTGATATTGGCCACGCGCATCCTCCAGTGTCTTACCATAAGCTAGAGGTAATTCCTTTTTCATACCTTCAAAATCCCGCATTGAGGAGTCAAGACGGTGAATGATGTCGAGAGGCTTCCCGTCGAAGAGGATCATAAACTCAACCTTCTTGACATCTTCACTCAATTTGTACGTAGTCGCCACCATCTGGAACCTGTCAATAAAAGGCTCAATCGCTTGACCTACCTCATACTTTAGAATGTTGAGCCGGTGTGTAGAGAACTGGGTGTGAGCAACAGGGTTGACACCTGGCAAGCTGGTACCATCGGTCTGAGGTTGGGAAAGTTTGAGCTGTAACATCTCCTTTTCATGCTGCCGTTTCTCCTCTTCATGTTCCAACTTCTCCTTTTCATGTTCCAACTTTAGTTTCTCGAACTCTCGTTCCTACGCTCTGTCGTCCCGAAGTTGTTGTTGCCGTTTACGGACGTACTCTCGGATTTCCTCAGTATCCGTATACCCCAGGGTTGCCGCCTCACTCGTCAATTCCTGCACTGACATGGCTCTCACATTTCTGTAACTAACTTTCAAGGTAACAATAAAAGTTTTACTGCCAGAGTGTGAATAACGCATAAGAAGGCCTTACGTTGGGCGCCATTTTATGTCAGATACGCCGGCTAGACCGTAATCTTGCTCCAGCAGTCCGACTTCCACCAGCTGTGTCGAATTTTGACTGTCCATTCTGGTCATTCTCCCTTCCTCTACCCTTAGCGATTCGGAGTTTGAGTTTCGAAGTTTTGGAGTTTTGAAGCTTCAGAGTTTCCAAGTCTTGGTATCTAAAGCTTCAGAGTTTCGAACTTCAATTACGCAAATTGGTGATACTCTCGCAAACCACTCAGTTTCTTTAAACTATAATTGATATATTAGTTAATCAGTTGTTTATGTATATGTATAATTCAGCCAAATTTTACGAGTCATAAGTAATCTGTGACAGTCCGCTTCCTCGTTCCCGAAGATCCCAATGTGGCTAGGAACCCAAGAGAGAGTAATGGGCTTGTTGGTCGTCGAAAGTGCGCTAATGATTTTGCCCAGGAGAGAATTCCCCAATTGGTTACCTGACTTAATTGACTGTAATGCACTCAAAGAATCTGAGAAAATAACAAAGTTACTGTGTGTCAGATTGAGCCTTTTCTATCGCTTTGGATATTTCGAAGAGTTCGGCAATATAAATGCTCGTATGGTCCGGCAATCTGAACATCATCCGGGTTGTGGAACTATATAACCCTGTCCCTGTCTTATGGCCACACTTGGAACCATCCGTATACAGTGCCCTGTGGCCAGTGTACCCGTTGATAACTTGTAAGGTCTTCTGTCGGAGTTCTTCCATCGAGCACGATTTCTTGTGGAGGTCTTCGTTGATGTCGACGTTCAGGGTGATCTTTTCCCACAGTGGTATGTGGAACGTCTTCAATTTTTCAATAGACCACAGTGGCACCGAATACTGCTTGCACAAGGATCGGATCCTGATGAAAAAGGGATTAAGGCTTGAGTCAGTGAAGTGCTCGTATTGGGACGCCGCCAGCTTACGGGAATGTCGTGGGATACGAAGCAATTTGGCGGCGTAGCATAGTGTAAGAAATTTGCGCCTGTATTGTAGGGGGGGGGGACATTCGCTTCAACTTCCAGCCTCTAGATTCTTGTGCAGCGTAATGCTCCAAGTGCAAGTCGCAGGCTTTTGTTTTGGATGATGTTCAGGGGTTGTAACGTGGTTGTTGTTGCAGAACCATAAATCTGACACCCATAGTCCAATTTAGATCTAATTAGGGACTCATAAATCTTTAGCAAAGATTTCCTATCTGCTCCCCAATTTGTGCCCGCTAGTTTGCGTAGCATCAACTAGGTACTTTACATGGGCCTTCCAGTTTAGGCTGGAGTCCAGTTTCAGGCCAAGGAAAAAGGTTAAATTTTGTACTGGAATGGGATTTTCATGTAATTACAGATCGATTTCTGCCTGGGCTCTGCGTGAAAATACAACAACTGTTGACTTACTTCCACAAACTTTAATCCCCATTCGTCGGACCATTCCTGGAGCGAGTCCAGGGCAAGTTATATGCGAGAGCCGGAAAAACTAGCGTTCGATGAAGAATGCCAGATTCCGACGTCGTCAGCGTATAATGTTGCAGCATCTCATACCTAATCTCATCCGGACCAGCTTCTTTCCCCCTTACACGGGGGGTTAGCCAAAAAGAAAAGACATAGAAACCACTCCCACCCATTCCATCCCTCAACATACTCCACTCCCCTCCACCCTCCTCCCTCCATCTCATCTTGGCACCCTCTGGATGAAGAGTCACCCCTGCCTCCTGTCCACTGCCCTGGGTCAGAAGCAGTGTTGCAAGACACAGCACATTCATAACAAGGCCGCTTCGTAAATTCGGCGACCCCCCCCTCTCCGTCCCCTCATGCAGAAAAGGAGAAGACGGGGAGAAATCCCTTCAGGCTGCGTCAATTTATTTCTCATACATACTCCCTCACTCCCATCCCCCACCTACTCCCCCTCATGCATCACAGCATCATCCATACACAACCCTTCTCCATTCACCCCTATCTTCTGTCCTCTCCCGTCCTTCCTTAACAGACATTCCTCTCTTTCGTAAGGCCCCTTTTACCCCACCCATCCCATCCTAGGACGCCCCCTCATATTCACTCCTTCCACATCTGCCTTCCATACCTCTTTTACAAATCTTTCTCCACTCATTCTTTCCATGTGTCCAAACCATCCTAATGTTCTTTCATCAACCCTATTTCCCAACTCTCTTTCTACCCCTGTTCTCCTCTTCACCTCCTCATTTCTCACTCTATCTAGCCTAGTAATCCCCATCATACTTCTCAGACATTTCATCTCAAACACATTCAAACTCCTTCTCTCTTCCTCTCTTATGTTCCATGTTTCTGCCCCGTACAGTGCTGTTGGCACAATCACTCTTTCATACAATCTCCTCTTAGCATCCATTCCCAGATGTATATTTCTCATTACACTTTTTTATCCACCAAGGCATTTACTCGCTTCTCTCAATCTACATTCTACCTCCACCCCCATTCCTCACTTTCCCGCCAAATTCGCACACAAGTATCTAAAACTACCCACTACCTCCAGTCTCTCTCCCTTAATGCTCACTTCCAGCCTGCTGTCACTCTCTCCCCTTGTACATTTCATCCCCTTACTTTTACCCACATTTATCTTCAGCTTCCCTCTTTCACACATCTTCTCAAACTCTGTCATTAACTTCCTAATCCCTCCTCTGATCCTGTTACAAGCGCAGTGTGGTCAGCAAAAAAACAACTGGCTTATTTCCCACTTTTCTCCATTTTCTTTAACCATCTCTAATCCCTGATCCACTATCCTTGCATTCACCTCTCGCACCACCCCATCCATGTATATATTGAACAGCCAGGGTGACATAACACATTCCTGACAAAGTCCCACCTTTACCTCAAACCATTCACTCTCTCCATTTCTAATCCTAACACAAGCTCTACTACTCTCATAAAAACTCTTGACTGCTCTTAACAGCTTTCCTCCTATCCCATATATCTGCAATAGCTCCCACAGTGTCTTCCTGTCTACCCTGTCATAAGGCTTTTCCAAATTCATAAAAGCTCAAAAAACATCCTTACCTTTTCCTATAGCTTTCTCACATATCTGTCTTACCACAAAAATCTGATCTACACAACCCCTACCTGTCCTAAAAACACACTGTTCCTCACCAATTACTCCCTCTGTTCCTCTCCTAATCATCTCAATCAAGACCCTCCCATAAGCCTTCCCAACTACGCTCAACAAGCTGATCCCTCTGAAACTACTACTCTCACACTTGCCCCCCTTTCCCTTGTAAGGTGGAACTATACAGGCTTTCCTCCAGTCCTCCGGCACTCTACCCTCTCTTAAGCAAACATTAAATAACCTCACCAGCCAGTCCACCATAAATGTACCTCCTTTTTTCAGAGATTCTGCATGGCATCCATAGAACCCAGGTGCCTTACCTGCTCTCATCATCTTAACAGCTGCTTTCACTTCATGTTTCCCTATTTCTCCTCCATTTTCCTCATTCATCACTCTCATTTTCTCAGCGCTTCCCACTGCAGCTACCTTTCCCTCCCTATCCTCCTTCACATTTTGCAACTTCCTAAAATACACCCTCCTCTCACTGCCTTCTCTTCAATTATCATCTCTCCATCTGCACCTTTTACCTTTTCTTCTCTACCTGATTCACCTCCTCTTCCTCTCTTAATTTCTCTCCAAAACATCTTTTTATTATTTTCAAAATTTTCTGTCGTACTCTTACCCCATTTCACATCTGCTCTCCTCTTTACCTCTTTTATCTTATGTTTAACTTCCCTTTTCTTTACTTTGTACCTCTCATACGATTCCCTCGTCCTAATTTGTAGCCAATCTATGAATGCCTGTTTCTTCTCTTTTATACCCTTCTTTGCTTCCTCAATCCACCACTAACTACCCTTCCTTCTATTTCCTCCCGCCCTCCTTGTTCCACACACCATCTTTGCACACCTTATGACTCCCTCCTTGAACCATCCCCATTCCTCCTCCACTCCTAGTTCTACTCTATCCTTCACTCCCTCCCAATACTCTCTCAGCTTCTTCTTATACTCCTTCTCCTTTTCTTTCTCAGTTAAGCATTTCACTCTAAGTACCTCCCTACCATCTGCCCTTTTCCTCTTTCTCCACCTATTCTCCACTCTCAATTTACCTTCCACCAGGAAATGATCTGATATTCCCCCACTCTCTCCCCTTAGAACATGTACATCCTTAACTCTTCCTGCCACACTCCTGGTCACCACTATATAGTCCACTGACACTCTATCTGCCACCCTTCCATCCACCACCCTCTCCCATGTGTACTTATGCTTGACTTTCTTCCTAAACACTGTATTTGCTATCATCAACTCTCTCTCGAGACACATCTCCACCATCAATTCTCCACTACGATTTTTACTTGGAAATCCATACTTCCCAATCACTCCGTCTATTGGTTCGTTTTCTACCCTAGGATTAAGGTCTCCCAATACAACTACATTGACATTTTTCCCTAACCCCTCTATGCACTCATTTAAATCTATTCAAAAAGCCTCCCTTTACTCTACGCTCTTCTCAGTACCAGGCCCATACGCACTTACAAAGACCGATATTTCCCTTCCCAGCTTCACCTTCATCCACATCAACCTTGAAGAAACCTCCTTCCACGCCACTACACGCTTATATATCTCTTCACTTACTAATATAGCCACCCCTTCTCTCCCTCGTCCCCTCTTCACTCCTGAGAACCTCCAAACTACACTCCCAAACTCACACTCGCCCCTCCCTTTCAATTTAGTTTTACTCAAAGCCAGCACACCCATCTTTCTTCTCACAAACATACTGCCTATCTCTTCCCTTTTACTCTCATCTGTACCACATCCACGCACATTAAAAGACCCAAACCTTAGACCCTCTTATGCCTTTACTTTTTTTTTTTTTTTTTTCCTGTGGGGCTACAGGTAGCAGAATTCCTAGTCCTAGCCCCCGTTCCGTTTTTTTTTTTTTTTTTTCGCCTTTTCCGACTCGAGTGGGAAGACTTGGTGTCAGCATTCTATCCCCCACCACAGGGTAGGCTAAAAAAGGAAATGAATATTCAGAGAAATGGTACAGGATAGTAACAAGGTGTTGGGGGACAACATAACGGAGGGACAATTGTAGTATAATAAAAGTGTCATCATTTCTCTATGAACAGTATTCCTCTATCACAGACAAAATGATGTGTGGCTCTGGTCCGTAGGGGCACCCCATATAGACCCTATATGGCTGCATGTTATATTGATAATGCTGACGATACCATGTACAACAATGGTGATGAGATTCTTAATTATTTTTTGTTGGTATACAATGTAATTTACCATTTTTTTAATTATACATATATCCTTGTTACGGGATATACAGAAACATTATTTATTCTATTTACAAGAGAAAGAAAGTTGTTGCAATGAAAGCATACATATATACAAGCATTAAATGAATATGAGTCTTGTGATAAGGGGTGATCGTAGCCTTGAGAGCTAGCTGGAGACACGGTACTTGACAAGTGTATGAGTCTTTTAAGGGGACACTTAACATGCTGGCTATAAGGGGGAATGGGCAGGAGGGGTGGTGGAGGTTAACTTGTTCGAAACAGTTACGCTCTTCAAGGACCTTATTCTTCCTAACGTCAAAACACTCTCACTCAGTCAAGGGTACGTCACCATACCAAAGGAGGTAAAACTGTTTTATATCAATTATATAAGGAGAAAGGTGAGAGTGAAGGAAGGGGAAAAGAGAGAGGAGGGAGGGGATCAGAAGAGAGGATAAGGTAGGGGTGGGTGACATTGAAGGAGGGAAATGGGTAGAGAAAGGGAGAGAAAAGGAAAAGCAAGGTAATGGAGGAGAGAGGAAGGAAGGGGAAGGTGCGGGAAGAGAGGAGAGGAAGCAGAAATGTGCAGTGATTGCGACCTCTGTTGTATCGCCGGAAGTTGCCGAGGCATGTCAAGGAAAAAGAGAAAGGGTGGGGAAGGTGAAGGAGGAAGAAAATGTGTGGTAATGGATGGACAAAGAACAAAATGTAAAAGATGAGGAGAAGATAAGGGAAAGATGGCTGGCTGATGAGGGAAAGATTAGAAAGGAGATAAAGACAGATAAGGAAGGGGAAGTGATGACAAAAATGAAAAACACAAATTGATAATGGAGGGCAAAGAAGTAGTAATGGATAAAGAGGAAGAGGAAAAAACGAGTTAGAATGCAAAGGGGAAGAACACGCGGAGTAATAGAGAGCAGACAAGGGAGGGGAAATAAGTAGACTGAAAGAGAAATAGGATGAGAAGGAGAAAGAGGAGAAAGATAAAAAGGATGATAGGGAGAAGCTAGAGAAAGAAAATTATGAAAAGGCAAGAGTGAAGGTGCATAGAAACAAAAGAAAGAGATAAAGATGGAGTAGGACGGGATCAAATGTATTAAACGACAAAAATGGAAAAGACGAATAATATAAGAACAAAAGTAAGAAACTAAAAGAAAATAAGGAAAAGGAAAAGAAAGATATAAGTCGAGACAGATAGAGAAGGAGGCAAAAGAAGAAGAGAATAAAGGGGAGGAGAAAGGCAACTGAAATATAATAGAAAGTGAAAAGATAGAATGAAAAGGAAAAGACAGATAAAAGAAGGAAGAGGAAGAGAAAGAAGATATGAAGGAAGAGAAACTGGAGAAGGAGGAAGAGAGGGAGGAGGAGAGGGAGGAGGGGACGAAAGGAAATTAGAAGAAGGAATTGAAGGAAGAGAAATTGGAGAAGGAGAAGTAGAAAGAGGAGGAGGAGAAGGAAAAAAGGAGACGAGGAAGAAATAGAAGAGCGGTGAAGAGTAGAAAAGTAAAAGAGGAAGAAGAGAGGAGGGAAGATAAGTAACAAAAGGGGATCAGAAGGAGGAGGAAGAAAAGGAGATGAGAGAGGAGCAAGAGAAATAAGAGGAAAATAGGGAGGAAGAGAAGAAGAGAGAGTAGGAGAAAAGGGAGGAGGATGAAGTATAAGTGGAACAAGAAGTACAGGAGGAAGAGGAAGAGGAAAAGAAGGCGAAGGATTAGTAGTAGGAGGAGGAAATGATAGGGACGAGGAGAAGGAGGGGCAAGATGAAGTAGAAGAACAAAAAGTAAAGGAATAGGAGGAGGAAGAATGGTTTGAGAAGGAGGAAGAGAAAGAAGTTGGTGAGGAAGAGAAAGAGGAGAAGAGGACAGGGAGGAGGAGGAAGCAGAAGTAATACGGAAAGTAGATACGGAGGAGAGGAAAAGAGTGAGGAGAGGGCGAGTAGAAAGGGGAGGAGGTAAAAGATGAGCAGAAGAAAAAGGAGGAATAGAAGGGAGAGGAGAATGGGGAAGACGAGAAGACAGAACAGGAGGAAAAGGGAGAGGAGGAGGAGGAGGAGGATGGAAAAGGGGGAAATAGAGGAGGAACCGGAAATAGAGGGGGATTAGGAGGGAGAGGAGGAGGAACTGGATTAGAAGAGAAGTGATATATAAAATATGAAGTCATCCAAGCGGACGGAAAGGGTCAGATTGGGTCGGGTCGGGTTAAGTTGGGCCGGGGTTTAGTCGGTTTGGGTCAGAGAGTGTGAGGATCTAAATGTGCAGATGTGATTCAAAAGGTACCATACAAAATCGGAGATGGCTGGGTCGTATCATTCTGAGTCAGAGTGGGTTGGAGTGTGTCTTATTTGTACCATGCCTGTTCGATCCTGAACGGCTACCAGTGGCTGCCACTTTCTCCAGCAGTTCGAGTATATAACGTAAGCTCCTCACGTCCATCTTTACTAGTGCGGGTAGAAACAGGTAGGAGGTATCATGAGTGGGTAAGAACGGGTTGAAGTGAGTAGATGGTAACATGAACGGGTAGTTGGAATGGGTCGAAAATCTTGGGGAGGGTTGAAAGGAACCAGAAGGGGCAGGTGATGGTCCAAATAAAGCCTGTAAGGGTCATACTGGATCAAAGCCCGTCGGTCTAAAGCAAAATTGGCTAGGTTGGTTACTTCAAATTGGAATAGATCGGAGCTAGTCTGAGTGAATATGAATGAGTTTGGAACGAGTTGGAAAATGAGTCGTGTGTATCGGAGTGGCCCGAAGTGGGTCGTAGAGGGTTGGAGTGGGCTGAAGCGAGGTCGAAACGATCGGGAAGGGTCGGACTGGTCAGCCAGGTTGGAGTAGGTCGAGTCGGGTCATACGAGGTCGACACAGTACATTTTGTCTGAAAGCAATACTTTCCAATTAGAAACTAAAGACCAACAAGAGACGACGACGACGATGATAACGACGACTTAAACCTACTTTGGTATCGACCTCAGGATCTATATGGTGTGTAAGGATAATGAAACCTGTGATAATACAATAAATAATATGTTACACCACAGTATCAACGAGGACCTCCTCACTGGAAATCGCCACTTCCAGACTAGCCGATCTTAGTCGCTCACAGGTAGGTGCCAGGCTCAGTTGAGCAATATTACGTTAAACATTATTATTACATTGAGTTGCCATTCCTATCTAACCGTATCAAAAAAGATTCATACTTGGTTGTAGGTTGTCTATTCATCACATGGGTATATTGATTTATAGTCAAGTATTTATATAAGATAGTGAGTGCATGTATGCTCTGATAGTTGACTGGAAGAGCGGCGGCGGCGGCAGCGACGGCGACGACAACGGCGACGACAACGGTGACGACAACGGCGACGGCGAAGGCGACGGGCGACGGCGACGGCGAAGGCGACGGCGACGGCGACGGCAACGGCGACGGCGAATACGACGATGACGGCGACGACGGCGACGACGGCGACGACAACGACGACGACGGCGACGGGACGACGGCGACGACGACGACGACGACGATGACAACGACGGACGACGGACGACGACGGACAACGACGGATGACGGACGACGACGGACGACGACGGACGACGACGACGGACGACGACGGACGACGACGACGACGACGACGGACGACGACGGACGACGACGGACGACGACGACGACGGACGACGGCGACGAAGGATGACGGACGACGACGACGACGGACGACGACGACGACGACGGACGACAACGACGACGACGACGACGACGCAAGAAGAAACGGAGACGGGACAAAGGGAGGAGGAAAAAGACATGGACAAAGAACAAAGGGGAATGAGAGAGAAGACGGAGGTGATGAACGAGAATGAGTGGGAAAAGGCCCATGAAATAAGGGAAAACGTTTGAAGTATTTCGATAAATGACGACACGATGGAAAACGAAACGAAATGAAAGGAGTGGGGAGGTAGAAGAGGGGGTGAGGGAGACAGGGAAGCAAAAGAAAAGAAAAAGTAAGAGGGAGAAAATTATGTAAGAAAGAAAAGACAGATGGAAGAGAAAGTGTGCAAGAAAATATAAAGTAAGGAAAATAAGGAGATGTGAGAGTTTGAAGGCGGATAGAAAATATGGAGGAAGCTGCAAATATATACATATATACATACATACATACATACATACATACATACATACACACATATACACAGTATGTATATGGAGGGGCGAGCGCAGAATATAGAAATCACAACCAGTGTTGAAGACAGCTGGGTCTCCTTCCATTACAGTCTGCTAAGCAGCTTTTGAAATTCTAGGCCCTAACCAACGCAAACACCAAGACTGGTTTGACGACAACAGTAACGAAATAGGGAAGTTTCTGGAAGAGGACTGCAGAATCCACCAAAAGTATTTGAATGATAAAGCCCTTCAACAACATCCGCAGCATAGTCCAACATAAGCTATGTGAGATGCAGGGCAACGGACTGAATCAGAAAGCAGATAAGATTAAACGCTATGCTAACCAAAATTATATGAAACGCTTTTATAGTTCCATCAAGACAGCGTACGGCCCTCAACCCACTGGCTCCTCTCCACTATTCAGTGCTGATGGGATAAGATTCCTCACGGAGAAATCCCAGATCCTGGAGAGATAGGGTGAACATTTTCACACTGTCCTGAACAAACCATCTTATTTCTTATATCAATGAAGAGGTGATCATTAGTCTGCCTCAGGTTGCCACCATCCATGACCTGGACAACCTAGCCACCTTGACTGAAGTAGAAAAAGCCGTAAACAAGATATCAAGTGGTAAGGCTCCAGGCGCTAATCCAACACCAACCTATGTGTATACAATTGTAGGACCCAAATTGCGTGACAAATTGACAAAGCTATTCCAGACCATGTGGATACGGGGATCAGTCCCACAAGACTTTAGAAATGCTTTCTGTTGAAACTGTTGAACGTTGTTCTGGAAAGTAGGTGCTGCCGTGGCCACGATGATGTGCCGCCATTAGTAATTCCCGTCTGCTTGTTGTTATGCCCGTTGGTTAATAATACTATTACTGGCAGCACGAAGGTGGTAGTGGGGCAGTTTGGGTTGATCTTGGATTGTCCAGAGGAATTTGTCCAGTTGGGACTTGAATTGTTCTAAGCTGAGGTTGTTATTCCATAGTTGGCGTGGTAAGGCGTTAAAAAGGTGGGGTCCTCTAATTGCAAGCACTTTTCCTCTGAGTGTTTTCACTCTGGGGTACATCGTATCTATGTCCCATAGTCGACCCAGTCGTTGGTGGATGGTTGTACGTTCATTGATATTATTTACTGTGTGGCCAGTTAATATTTTCTATATGTAGATTACGGTATATCTTTCTCTCCGTGTAAGAGTTTAGTTGAAGGGCCTGTAGCCTGCCCCGGTAATCAGGGTGAGGCACGACAGAGATTATATTTGTGATATACCACTGGATAGCTTCGATTAATTTCATATCTCCGGCCCTCCATAGACTCCATAACTGACAACAGTACCCTGATATCGGGAGTACCAGATTTGTGCAACGGAAAATCCAACCAACTTAGTTACATTTTTTTATCACGTTGGTTATATGCACTGTAAGTGTACTACCACAGGCTATTCTCACATCAAAGTCTTTCACATTTTCTTTCGTTTCTATATTAATGCCGTCAAGTATCATGAATACTCGTGTAATGCTAGTGTTAAGATTTGAGTTGTACATAATATGGTCAAGGTTGTTGTTGTTGAAGCCCATATCATTTGTTTGGGCCCAGGAATACAGTACTGAGAGGTCTTCTTGTAACTATTAATCCTCGAATTCGGTTGACACTGTCCTGCAGAACTTGTCACCAATATGCTAACTGCTTTCAAAAAACTTGGATGCAACATGATCATCAAAATGGATAATTATTCTTCACATATGGATCGGTTTCCTAAGAATTTGGGATCAGTGAGTGATGAGCAGGGGGAGAGATTCCATCAGAGCATAAAAGAGATGGAGACCAGGTATCAGGGATGCTGGGATGCAGTCATGATGGCTGATTACTGTTGGACTCTGAAGAGAGACATCACTGCTGCTGAGCATTCGAGGGGTTCGAAGAAACGGAAGTTTATGCCATGAATTTTGCACAATGACGACGTAAAGTTCAATTTGCATGTACTTACCTTTATCATTGTCTATTATTCAATCTACAGAAATTGAAGTTTGTAACATTTAATAAATACAAATTCATTCTGTTAATTTTTTTCTAAAACCTTTTTCTGGATGAGAAATATTAACAAAAATCAACTGGTAATGTCACAAAAATGTAATAAATTTAGTCAGAAAATCGGACTTTTCACAATCAAGTTAGCATAAAAACCTGACCTGATTGAGATAAATGAATGTCATTTTTTGATTCACCGGTGCAAAATAGTCTTAATTCAGTTTGTCATAGGGGGGGTTCACACAATCAGGTTTTATGACTTGGTAAATTGAGAAAAGGCGATGGAGTGAAACACACGATCAACACTAAGATGTGTCTTTATTGATTAATACAGAGCACTATCCTATCTGAACTCATAAAAATATCACCAGTGTGATGGCTAATACAGTCTACAAAATATACAATTATATTATATTACCGACTTCCTACTCCTCTGGAGGAAGGCTGAAGTGTCCAATTCCTTGAGTAGACAGGCGCTGAGCCTCTCCTTCTCGGGTCGATCTCCTTCTGGTGATATACGGGCGACTACGTCCTCCTACAAGACTAGACGTGCGCTGAGCCCCTCCTAGTCCGCTCAGGACAGAGGACCGTCTTCAAGTTTCTCCAAGCTCCTTTGCGCCCTCCCTCTGTAGATCTGGGAGGGAGTGGGGGTCCGCCTTCGACCGAGAGCCGTCGAGAAGTGTCATCAGTTTCCTCCATGACCTCCTTCTGTAGATCTGGGAGGGGGAGGGAGAGTGGTAGGAGGAGGTCGAACTGCGCGTGCGCGGGTAGCAGTGGCCGCGAATTTCCCGGTCTAGTTGGCGGCCCTGGGTAGGGATGACCCCACGCTATGGTCAATCTCCCCGGCCTGGGTTCAGGTAACTGACCGCGCCGGACCGGCTCCAAGCTTCATCTGCCCAACCACGTGGGCAGCGGTGGTCGAAATGTCTACGCTGACATAGTTGAAAAAATATAGACAACTTACTATTTTTTATAACCCAGTGTAATTGACCGTTGATGTTAGATAAGACGATCTATTGCTGTTAGGTAAGACGTACTTGGTTAGGTATTAAAACGGAAAGAGAAAGAGACCCTTCGGATATCTATTGATGACCCTTAGCCATTAAATTCCAGCGAAGAGCAAATAACATTGTACATACATATACCAAGGCTTTTTCCCCCTTACAAGGGAGGTAGCCAAAAAGGAAAAGGCATAAAATCATTTCCACCCATTCCATCCCTGAATACACTCCACACCCCTCCACCCTCCCTCTATCTTAGCACCTCCTGGATGACGGGTCATCCCTGCACCTTGTCCACTGCCCTGGGTCAGAAGCAGTGTCGCAAGACACAGCACATCCACAGCAAGGCCGCTTCATTAAATCGGTGACCCCCCTCTCCGTCCCCCCATTGCATAAAAGGAGAAGACGGGGAGAAATCCCTTCGGGCTGCGTCAAATTTTGCTCACTCATACTACCTCACCCCCGATTCCCCCGCCCATTCCACCTCATGCAATCACAACATCATCCATATACAACCATTCTCCATTCACCCCTGTCTTCTGTCCTCTCCCGTCCTTCCTCAACAGACATTCCCCTCTTCCCCAAAGCCCCCTTCACCCCATCCATCCATCTCATCCTAGGACGTCCCCTCATGTTCACTCCCTCCACATCTGCCTTCCATACCTCTTTTACTAGTCTTTCTTCACTCATTCTTTCCATGTGTCCAAACCATCCTAATATTCTTTCATCAACCCTATCTCTCAGCTCCCTTTCCACCCCTGTGCTCCTCCTCACCTCCTCATTTCTCACTCTATCTAGCCTAGTAACCCCCATCATACTTCTCAGACACCTCATCTCAAACACATTTAAACTCCTTCTCTCTTCTTCTCTTATGTTCCATGTTTCTGCCCCATACAGTGCTGTTGGCACAATCACTCCTTCATACAGTCTCCTCTTAGCATCCATTCCCAAATGTCTATTCCTCATTACACTCTTTAATCCACCAAGGCATTTACTCGCTTCTCTCAATCTACATTCTACCTCCACCTTCACTCCACCTTTTCCTGCCACATTTGCACCCAAGTACCTAAAACTACTTCCTCCAGTCGCTCTCCCTTAATGTTCACTTCCAGTCTACTGTCACTTTCACCCCTTGTACATCTCATCACCTTACTTTTACCCACATTTATCTTTAGCTTTCTTCTATCACATACTCTCCCAAACTCTGTCACCAACTTCCTCAATCTCTCCTCCGATCCTGCCACAAGCGCAGTGTCGTCCGCAAACAACAGCTGGCTCACCTCCCACTTTTCTCCATTTTCTTTAACCATCTCCAATCCCTGACCCACTACCCTTGCATTTACCTCTCGCACTACCACATCCATGTATAAGTTGAACAGCCAGGGTGACATAACGCATCCTTGACGAAGTCCCACCTTTACCTCAAACCACTCACTCTCTCCATTTCTAATCCTGACACAAGCTCTACTACTCTCATAAAAACTCTTGACAGCTCCTAGAAGCTTTCCTCCTATCCCGTATATCTGCATAACCTCCCACAGTGCCTTTCTGTCTACCCTATCGTAAGCCTTTTCCAGATTCATAAAAGCCCAAAAACATCCTTCCCCTTTCCTATAGCTTTCTCACATATCTGTCTTACCACAAAGATCTGATCTACACAACCTCTACCTGTCCTAAATCCACACTGTTCCTCACCAATTACTTCTTCTGTTCCTCTCCTAATCCTCTCAATCAAGATCCTCCCATAAGCCTTCCCAACTACACTTAACAAGCTAATCCCTCTGAAACTACTACATTCACACTTGTCCCCTTTTCCCTTGTAAAGTGGAACTATACAGGCACTCCTCCAGTCCTCCGGCACTCTACCCTCTCTCCAGCAAACATTAAATAACCTCACCAGCCACTCCACCATCACTGTACCTCCCTTTTTCAGACATTCTGCATGACATCCATCCAGACCAGGTGCCTTACCTGCTTTCATCATCTTAACAACTGCCTTCACCTCATCCTTCCTTATTTCTCCTCCATTCTCCTCACTCATCACTCTCATTTTCTTCGCATTTCCCCCCTGCAGCTATCTTTCCCTCTCTATCCTCCTTCACATTTAGCAACTCCCTAAAATATTCTGCCCATCTTCCCCTTACTGCCTTCTCTTCCATTATCATCTCTCCATCTGCACCTTTTACATTTTCTTCTCTACTTGATTCGCCTCCTCTTCCTCTCTTAATTTCTTTCCAAAACATCTTTTTATTACTTTCAAAAATTTCTGTGATACTCTTACCCCATTTCACATCTGCTCTCCTCTTTGCCTCCTTTACCTTTTGTTTTACTTCTCTTTTCTTTTCTTTGTACCTCTCATATGACTCCCTCGTCCTATTTTGTAACCAAT
The DNA here is from genome assembly GCF_046742065.1 of Oratosquilla oratoria. Classification (NCBI taxonomy): domain Eukaryota; kingdom Metazoa; phylum Arthropoda; class Malacostraca; order Stomatopoda; family Squillidae; genus Oratosquilla; species Oratosquilla oratoria. The sequence continues at coordinate 49,105,831 of NC_134807.1, forward strand.
CTGTGAAAGCTCGCTTCTTCTCTTCTACAACCTTCTTTGTTTCCTCATCTCACCATTCACTACCCTTTCTTCTATTTGCTCCTGTCCTTCTTGTTCCACACACCATCTTTGCACACTTTGTGACTCCCTCCTTGAACCATCCCCATTCCTCCTCCACACCTAGCTCTACCCTATCCTTCACTCCCTCCCACTCCTCCTTCAGCTTCTTTTCGTACTACTTCTCCTTTTCCTTTTCATTCAAAACACCCTTGGCCTCCTTAGAACCTTTACCTCATTAATACTATTCAACTGTGACCTACCATGAAATATTACTTGCTGTAGCTTCCCCAGTCTCTATGACTCAAAAATTCGGTACTTACTAGTAACTAACCTAGTTCAGCTTCAAGTACCCCCTTTAAGCACAGTATAAGTCGTGTTTGCAAATATTTCTGGACCTTCGATATACCGTATAATCTCGTTTTTCTGAGCGCCATAAATATTCAAACGCCCGTTGAAAAAAAAAAAAAAAAAAAGACTATTTCACCGTGGGTAAAACCCACCTTATCTAGCATTCTCACTCTGCCTAAAGCAATAAACGGAAATTTTGCCATTAAATTGTGAGATCCAAGGTTTGGTAAATATTCACAAGGAAGTGGAATACCAATTTTAAACCATTCAAAAACCCTAATTTACCCATTTGATTTACAAGATGGAGTTTCCCTACGAGGAATTCATGAACAAACCCCACTGCATCACAATTGGGAAAAGAAGTGGAGCCTCCTTGCTCTTCTGGTGCAATTTCAAAAGTTAAATTAAATAGATCAGTGATTAACCTAGAGTTAGAAAAATTCAAATTAGAACGGGAGAAATGGAATTAAAAAGAGAGTAAATGAGACATGAAAGTGAGGAGAAAGAGCTTGACTATATACGTAGAGTTAATAAACCGTGAAAAAGAGGTCAAAGTTCCATTCCATTTACATACAGAAATCAATGCAGTCCCAAATTTTAATGAGTCAGATCTTGAATACTTTTTCAGGCAATTTGAACAATTAGCCCAACATAGGAAATGGCCTGAAGAAGAAAGGGCATGGCTTATTCAAACTAAACTAACTGGTACAGCCGCTAGAGTATTCAATACTATTGAGGAATATTCCTCCTACCCTTTAGTAAAAGAAAGTATATTAAAGGCGTATCACATCACCCCTGAAGCTTACAGGCAAAAGTTTAGAAATTTAGTTAAGCCTCCTCTTGACACTTACGTTGAGTTTGCTTCTGAAAAACTTAATCTTTTTAAGCAATGGTTGTCCTCAAAGGGGGTAGAATCCTACGTCCAATTTATTGATCTTATGGTACACAAAGAGTTTAAGAGGCGCATTCCATTCCCTATAATGTTTTATTTAAGCGATAAGTATATCTCAAATCTTAATAAGGCGGCCTTATTGGCTGATCAGTTCGTAGTAGTACACAAAATGGGTACACAACGGGAAAAGCCAAATGTACAGTTACCAGTAGGTTTCCTTGGCTGTCCTGGTGATAAGCTAATGGGAACATCCAATAACTTTTTGTGTGAATATTGTAAACGTACTGGAAATCACATTTCCAAATGTCCCGAGCCAAAGTGTAACACTTCACATTACTCTGGGAAGACCCAAATTTTTTATAAGTCTTCGGCAAAGCTAGGTTGTGGAACAAAATCCCAAAATCCTACTAAACCCATGTCACACATTGTAACTCAGCCCTCGACATCTCCTGAGGATTTGTTTAAAGGTTTCAAATCCTCTGGTGAAGTTGCTATAGCCAAAGAAGTTCAATCTACACAATAACTAATCTGAGAGACACTGGCTCTGCTTAATCCATTTTATTTAAAGATGCCCTACCTGGAGTTGAAAAGAGGAGTACTGGAGAAAAGATTCAAATAGAGGATCTGTCCGCAGTCCAATCCGCAAATCTAGTTAAAGTATTCCTTAAATGTAATCTGGTAAATAAGGAAGTAATAGTTGGCCTCAGAGAAAAGTCAAAGTTCATTAGTAGTACCTCCCTTAGAGATAGTCAAAAACCCTTATGACAAAAGTCCTACAATGGTAGATCACATACATCCTGAAATGTTTACCCTATGTGCAAACCATGTCACCTTCTAACCTCATCAAAGCTCAACAATCCATAGATTAGCAGAAGATTATAAGGTTAAAGTGGGCAAATTCCTGGATTCTATTACCAACAAGGTATTCTCATGATATGTACAAAT
>NC_134807.1:49115554-49143054 GCF_046742065.1 Oratosquilla oratoria
GATTATGGCTGGTATTGTACATTGATTATAAACCTTGTATATCAAACATAAAAATAGAAAGACTCTCATTACAACCAGTTATAATGCGCCTTTTTATTTCATTATCATGATCTTTAGTCACTTTTATCGTTTGGCCTATATGATTATACACTTCAACTTCTTCCAGATTCTCACCATTGATTATACTCGTAACTCCTATACTTTGAACTTGTGCTTTGAACATTACTTTGGCTTCATTATTATTATCTTTACTCTTCCATTTATTCATTTTTATTATTATTATTCTTACACCCTTCTCCCCTTCCTCCTCCTCTTGATCCTTGTTTTGATTCTCTTATTCATTTTTATCCTACTTTCCCCTTTCCTCTTCATTTTCTTCTATTCCCATCTTCTTTCATTCGTTCATCTCTTATTTCGTCCCTCTTATTCTTTCTTTCTCATTGTCGAATTGGTATAGTTTCGTTTCTTTAAGCTAATCTTTTCACATTCTTATCTATTATAGCTCGATTTTTCCCTCTTCTCTCCTTCTCTTCTTCTACCCTTCTGCTCCTTTCTCCCTCTATTTCCTCACCCCTGCTACCCTTCTTTTCCCCAGCTTTTTGCCATTACGCCACTCTTGATCCGCCCACTCTTCCTCATTCTCTCCTTCAACTTCATTTTGCCCCTCCCTCTCCTCTTTCCTTCTCCCTCCCTTACAATACTCCCACCTCTACTTTTGTTTACCCTTCTGCTTTTCCACCTTTCCTCTTCCTTCTTATGGTTCTTTGTTATCCTCCATCTTTTTCTCTTCCCTTCCTCCTTCCATTTTTCTCTAAACTCTTCGCCACGGTGACGCACTTTGAGGAATTTATCCTGGTTAAGGGCAGGACATATTATGCCGCTGATAGAATGGTCTCCAGCCTGAATGGGCTTAGAGAGATTGGGACCCATTCAGGCATGAGTTTTCTCCTCAATTGCATTAACACCTCGGTCCTTAGTCTGAATTAAACCTATAAAGTGCAACATTGTAATGGATAAATTAAATTTATTCTCCCCTGCTTTCTACGTTCCTTTCCATTTCTTATACCCTCCACCTATTTGCCCTCTATCTTCCCTCTCCGACCTTCACCCTCCACCGCAAATAGGCTACTCCTGCTTCATCCTGTCCGGGTGAAAAAGGGTTCCTCGTGCCGTCAGAAGACGTCGGGGGTGCGTGACGCCCTCCAAGAGTCTCGGAATCCCCGGAGACTAGCGCCGTCGTCTTCAAGACTTGTTTAATGAAAAGCCGCCAGCACTCCTGCGCGTCTCTTCCTTCTCCTTCCTTAACTGGGTCTCCCGGCAGTAGCATCTCCCCTTTCTTCCAACCCCCTTTCCCTTTCATTCCCCCTTCACTTAATCTTTCTCAACTCGCTGTTCTACCCCTCCAGACTATTTGTTCTTGCTGCATTTTATTCTCCTTCTTCTTCAGTTTAGGATCGTTTTCTTTTCCTCACCCTCCCCCTCCATTTACCCTTCTCCCTTCCCCTAACCCTATTTTCATTTACCCCTCCTCCTTCCCCCCTCTACCAAGTCAGTTATTCTTATATCTCCCATTTCTATACTGTCGCCAACTCTTCTTCCTCTTTCCTACCTTCTTTATATTTTCCTTTTATTAGCAAAAAAAATTCCCTACCAATATTCTCTTCTATCTCCTTTATTCTTTCCCTACCTAGGTTCAACCACTTCTTTTACTCCGTTTATTTTTTTCTTTCTTTTTCTTCCCCATCTTCTTCCTCATTTTTCTTTCATTTCCTTGTTCACAGGTAACCTAGCTTCCTCTTCCAAGAACCAGTTTCCTTTCAGATTATTATACCTACTTTATTCCCTCTTCCTTCTCTCTTATTCTCATTCTTACCTACACTTCGCTATTATTTTCAATTTCTTCGTTCGTCCCACTCCCTTCCCTTTCTCTTATCCTACTTCTCGTTATTCTGTCTTCTCCCCACCTCTTCCTTCTACTCCTCCTTCCTTTCCTTCTTCCTTCACATTTATTCTGTTCCTCACAAACCTGTCATGTCACTGACTTTATTAAGGGAGGCCCTCCTTCCTACCTTGTCTTGTTCTTACTCCTCTCACATCTCACCACCCCACACCTCTTCCTTCCTTCCCTCCTTTCCCTCCTCCAACTCTTCCTCCTCAGTCTACTTCATATCCTCAGTCATTCTTTTCTTTTCCCTTCTCTAGATTTGTGAGCTGCATATTAGTAAACACTACTGATGCTAGAGATGTTTGTACTAGTTGCGGAAGAGGAAAAAGTGGATGTACTTATTGTGATGATATAGTGCTGAGGCGTTGGTAATAGACGAGGTGGAGATACTTATGATGATAATGTTAAGGATAAGTGATATGAATATTGAAAGTGAGCTTGTTGTGGAAGATGATATTAGTTATGCCCATGGAGTTGAGGCCGTGTAGGAAAACTATAGTGTTGGTGACAGATAAAGTATTGATAATGGTGATGGATGAGATTGAAGTGATATTATTGGTACTAGGTATGGTGTTCCTGGCTCGCCGACTACAGCACGCCGTTATGAAGGTTGCTCCGGTTGATGAGCGTATGATGCTGGTGAGGCTGAAACACAACTTGAGCTTCATCCCTATTATTGCAGTATATACTCTAACTGAGACGTATAACCTTGAAAAAAAGATTTTTTATCCCAAATTCACCAGTGTCCGCCACGAAACACTTATCATTTTAAACAGCTTCAATGCGGTTCCTGGTACCGATAGAGCTACTCATGAAATATGTATTGCCCCCCGTGGTTCTGGAACTAGAAAAATTAACAATTCTCTCCTTCTTAACTTTGCAAAGTCCAGAGGACTGAGGATTGGCGGATCCTTGTCCCACACCGATGGATATGGTATAGTAACGCCGTAGGAGTAGCCAAGGAGATCGATCACATACAACTTAGTACTTATTACAAGATCCTACAAAACTTCAGGGTTTAGCAAAGTGCTAAATTATTTAGGACCGATCATGGATTTGTGGTCTCAATACTCAGATCCAGAAGAATCCCGAGATGTAATAAACTTAGGTTTCATCTGGAGAAACCCAGGGATAATTCGTGTGCCTAGGATTATCATCATCATCATCATCATATACCAAGGCTTTTTCCTCCTTACTAGGGAGGTAGCCAAAAAGGAAAAGGCATAAAATCATTCCCACCCATTCCATCCCCGAAAACACTCCACAAACCCTCCACCCTCCCTCCCATCTTAGCACCTCCTAGATGACGGGTCATCCCTGCACCCTGTCCACTGCCCTGGGTCAGAAGCAGTGTCGCAAGACACAGCACATCCACAGCAAGGCCGCTTCATTAAATCGGCGACCCCCCCTCTCCGTCCCCCCCATATAGAGGAGAGGAGGGGGAGAAATCCCTTCGGGCTGCGTCAAAATTTTGCTCACACACACTACCTCACCCCCCATCCCTCCGTTCATTCCACCTCATGCATCACAACATCTTCCATATACAACCATTCTCCATTCACCCCTGTCTTCTGTCCTCTCCCGTCCTTCCTCAACAGACATTCCCCTCTTCCCCAAAGCCCCATTCACCCCATCCATCCATCTCATCCTAGGACGTCCCCTCATGTTCACTCCCTCCACATCTGCCTTCCATACCTCCTTTACTAGTCTTTCTTCACTCATTCTTTCCATGTGTCCAAATTATCCCAATACTCTTTCATCAACCCTATCTCCCAACTCCCTTTCGACCCCTGTTCTCCTCCTCACCTCCTCATTTCTCACTCTATCTAGCCTAGTAACCCTCATCATACTTCTCAGACACTTCATCTCAAACACATTCATGCTCCTTCTCTCTTCCTCTCTTATGTTCCATGTTTCTGCTCCATACAGTGCTGTTGGCACAATCACTCCTTCATACAGTCTCCTCTTAGCATCCATTCCCAATTTTCTATTCCTCATTACACTCTTTAATCCACCAAGGCATTTACTCGCTTCTCTCAATTTACATTCTACCTCCACCTTCACTCCACCTTTTCCTGCCACATTTGCACCCAAGTATATAAAACTATTCACTTCCTCCAGTCGCTCTCCCTTAATGCTCACTTCCAGTCTACTGCCACTTTCACCCCTTGTATATCTCATCACCTTACTTTTACCCACATTTATCTTCAGCTTTCTTCTATCACACACTCTCCCAAACTATGTCACCAGATTCCTCAATCCCTCCTCCGATCCTGCCACAAGCGCAGTGTCGTCAGCAAACAACAGCTGGCTCACCTCCCACTTTTCTCCATTTTCTTTAGCCATCTCTAATCCCTGACCTACTACCCTTGCATTTACCTCTCGCACTACCCCATCCATGTATAAGTTGAACAGCCAGGGTGACATAACGCATCCTTGACGAAGTCCCACCTTTACCTCAAACCACTCACTCTCTCCATTTCTAATCCGGACACAAGCTCTACTACTCTCATAAAAACTCTTGACAGCTCCGAGAAGCTTTCCTCCTATCCCATATATCTGCATAACCTCCCACAGTGCCTTTCTGTCTACCCTGTCGTAAGCCTTTTCCAAATCCATAAAAGCCCAAAAAACATCCTTCCCCTTTCCTATAGCTTTCTCACATATCTGTCTTACCACAAAAATCTGATCTACACAACCTCTACCTGTCCTAAATCCACACTGTTCCTCTCTTGAGGATCTTGAAGAACTATGGGACATTTTAATCATGCATTTCTAAAGCTGCCGAGGACTGTGTTGGAGAGCCTTAAAAACCGAGGAGTTGTGTGGCATCGCGGGAGACACTGGAGAGTATGTGGTTGGGCCTTGCTGCCAGAATGACTGGGACCTAAACCAATACGGGACTCAGAAACGGTGGACTAGACCTCTCATGAGGGTAAATAAGAAGATGTACGTCAGGGGAAACGTTGAAGATGTCGAGTGCTATTTTAATTCAAATAACCTCAGGCCTGCTTACCGAGTTCTGAAGAAACTCCGCTCCAAACCCATGAAGCAGATGAGCACAGCCCAAAAAGCTGATGGCCAACTAGTGTCAGGCGTGGAGGGTAGCCCATCATTTGTAAAGCGGACAGCTTCCCCTCGATGGTGTTCAGGTGGCGATTCCTGATCCAACAATATATCTTCACTAGAGATGCGACTCAAAAAAAAAAAAAAAAGTGCTGGTTTTTTAGCTTTTTTTTTAAACGACCAAAAGAAATAGATATGTTCGTTTTTTTCATATATTTTATTCTAAAATAACTCACACATTTTTAAGGTAGTTACTATTTAGCAAAAAAAAACAAAAAAAACATGTAAATGAACAGACACGAAAATGTAATGGAAAAGAATACCGGGCGAGTTGCTATTCTTGTCCGAAACATTTTTAAAACTGTGCCAAAACTAAGTGGGACAACTGTACATTGTACAATAAATAAAACACATCAAAATATGAAACCACAGAAAATGGAAGTGTCCTAACACCATAGAAAACCTTAAGTGAGGGGTATACTGATTTATTTGATATTCTAACATAGAAAATTTATTGTACCATGGATAAATAAATGAAAATAATTGATTTAATATTAGGGTTATAACATAACTTATAAGTATACGAGTTAGTTTTGGTTAGTTTGTCACTGCATTCAACACCACTCACAGCTTGAAGCTGGTTGTTGGTCTACCATCGACCACTACGTGAACGGATTCCTACGTTCTCTCTCTCTCTCTCTCTCTCTCTCTCTCTCTCTCTCTCTCTCTCTCTCTCTCTCTCTCTCTCTCTCTCTCTCTCTCTCTCTCTCCCCTCTGCAATGTATGTTAATCGTATTACTTGTCAAATAAGAGTGATAGATGTATGTCATTAGTAAGTCAAGAAAAGTGTGTCGTCTGCTACACCATTTTGAGTATTTCGCTGTTTGTCACATTTTTTAAGGTAGTTACTATTTAGCAAAGAAAAAAAAGCATGTAAATGAACAGACACGAAAATGTAATAGAAAAAAGAATACTGGGCGAGTTGCTATTCTTGTCCGAAACATTTTTAAAACTGTGCCAAAACTAAGTGGGACAACTGTACATTGTACAATAAATAAGACACATCAAAACATGAAACCACAGAAAATGGAAGTGCCCTAACACCATAGAAAACCTTAAGTGAGGGGGTATACTGATTTATTTGATATTCTAACATAGAAAAGCTATTGTAATATGGTTATTTTCTTTGCTGAGTTATTTTAAAACGAAAATATTCATATTTTTTGGTCAAGTTTTTTTTTTCTCAAAAAATAATGAGTTGCATCTCAAGGACTTATGTATGATTGTAGGTTAAAGTAAGGGATAGCGAGCAAAAAGTCAGGTAGAAAGTAAGCTCTCAGCCTTGATGGGTGGCGGGGTGTACAACAGTTTCCCCCCATTATTATTTTAACCCCTTTTCCACTGTCCAAGTGGCGCATCTGTGTTTAAGCAACGTCCGGGGTCATTATGGGAAATTGGAGTGTTTAATCTTTGAAGAGTATGCTAAGATACATACATATACCAAGGCTTTTTTTCCCTTACTAGGGAGGTAGCCAAAAAGGAAAAGGCATAAAATCATTCCAACCCATTCCATCCCTAAATACACTCCACACCCCTCCACCCTCCCTCTCATCTTAGCACCTCCTAGATGACGGGTCATCCCTGCACCTTGTACACTGCCCTGGGTCAGAAGCAGTGTCGCAAGACACAGCACATCCACAGCAAGGCCACTTCATTAAATCGGTGACCCCCCCCCCTGTCCGTCCCCCCATGCATAAAAGGAGAAGACGGGGAGAAATCCCTTTGGGCTGCGTCAAATTTTGCTCACACATACTACCTCACCCCCCATTCCACCTCATGCATCACAACATCATCCATATACAACCATTCTCCATTCACCCCTGTATTCTGTCCTCTCCCGCTCTCCCGTCCTTCCTCAACAGACATTCCCCTCTTCCCCAAAAGCCCCCTTCACCCCATCCATCCATCTCATCCTAGGACGTCCCTTTATGTTCACTCCCTCCACATCTGCCTTCCATACCTCTTTTACTAGTCTTTCTTCACTCATTCTTTCCATGTGTCCAAACCATCCTAATATTCCTTCATCAACCCTATCTCTCAACTCCCTTTCCACCCCCGTTCTTCTCCTCATCTCCTCATTCCTCACTCTATCTAGCCTAGTAACCCCCATCATACTTCTCAGACACTTCATCTCAAACACATTAAAACTCCTTCTCTCTTCCTCACTTATGTTCTATGTTTCTGCTCCATACAGTGCTGTTGGCACAATCACTCCTTCATACAGTCTCCTCTTAGCATCCATTTCCAAATGTCTATTCCTCATTACACTTTTTAATCCACCAAGGCATTTACTCGCTTCTCTCAATCTACATTCTACCTCCACCTTCACTCCACCTTTTCCTGCCACATTTGCACCCAAGTATATAAAACTATTCACTTCCTCCAGTCGCTCTCCCTTAATGCTCACTTCCAGTCTACTGCCACTTTCACCCCTTGTACATCTCATCACCTTACTTTTACCCACATTTATCTTCAGCTTCCTTCTATCACATACTCTCCCAAACTCTGTCACCAACTTCCTCAATCCCTCCTCCGATCCTGCCACAAGCGCAGTGTCGTCAGCAAACAACAGCTGGCTCACCTCCCACTTTTCTCCATTTTCTTTAACCATCTCTAATCCCTGACCCACTACCCTTGCATTTACCTCTCGCACTACCCCATCCATGTATAAGTTGAACAGCCAGGACGACATAACGCATCCTTGACGAAGTCCAACTTTTACCTCGAACCACTCACTCACTCAATTTCTAATCCTGACACAAGCTCTACTACTCTCTTAAAACTCTTGACAGCTCCGAGAAGCTTTCCTCCTATCCCATATATCTGCATAACCTCTCACAGTGCCTTTCTGTCTACCCTATCGTAAGCCTTTTCCAGATTCATAAAAGCCCAAAAAACATCCTTCCCCTTTCCTATAGCTTTCTCACATATCTGTCTTACCACAAAGATCTGATCTACACAACCTCTACCCGTCCTAAATCCACACTGTTCCTCACCAATTACTCCCTCTGTTCCTCTCCTAATCCTTTCAATCAAGATCCTCCCATAAACCTTTCCAACTACACTTAAAAAGCTAATCCCTCTGAAACTACTACATTCACACTTGTCCCCTTTTCCCTTGTAAAGTGGAACTATACAGGCACTCCTCCAGTCCTCCGGCACTCTACCCTCTCTCCAGCAAACATTAAATAACCTCACCAGCCAGTCCACCATCACTGTACCTCCTTTTTTTAGACATTCCGCATTGCATCCATCCAGACCAGGGTCCTTACCTGCTTTCATCATCTTAACAACTGCCTTCACTTCATCCTTCCTTATTTCTCCTCCATTTTCCTCACTCATCACTCTCATTTTCTTAGCATTTCCTACTGCAACTATCTTTCCCTCCCTATCCTCCTTCACATTTAGCAGCTCCCTAAAATATTCTGCAAACCTTCCCCTTACTGCCTTCTCTTCCATTATCATCTCTCTGTCTGCACCTTTTACCTTTTCTTCTCTACTTGATTCACCTCCTTTTCCTCTCTTAATTTCTTTCCAAAACATATTTTTATTACTTTCAAAATTTTCTGTAATACTCTTACCCCACTTCACATCTGCTCTCCTCTTTGCCCCCTTTACCTTTTGCTTTACTTCTTTTTTCTTTTCTTTGTGCCTCTCATATGACTCCCTCGTCCTATTTTGTAACCAATCTGTGAAAGCTCGCTTCTTCTCTTCTACAACCTCCTTTGTTTCCTCATCCCACCATTCACTACCCTTCCTTCTATTTCCTCCAGTCCTTCTTGTTCCACACACCATCCTTGCACACTTTGTGACTCCCTCCTTGAACAATCCCCATTCCTCCTCCACACCTAGCTCTACTCTATCATTCACTCCCTCCCACTCTTCCTTCAGCTTCTTCTTGTACTCCTTCTCCTTTTCCTTTTCATTTAAAGAGTTCACTCTAAGAACCTCCCTACCTTTTGTCCCTTTCCTCTTTCTCCATCTATCCTCCACTCTCAACTTACCTTCCACCAAAAAATGATCTGATATTCCCCCACCCTCTCCCCTTAGCACATGTACATCCTTAACTCTTCCTATCATAGTCCTATTTACCACTACATAATCCATCAACGCTCTATCTACCACCCTTCTATCTACCACCCTCTCCCATGTGTACTTATGCTTGACTTTCTTCTCTCTCTCTCTCTCTCTCTCTCTCTCTCTCTCTCTCTCTCTCTCTCTCTCTCTCTCTCTCTCTCTCTCTCTCTCTCTCTCTCTCTCTCTCTCTCTCCCCTCTGCAATGTATATTAATCAACACTTAAATTTGACTTGTAATATCACTCGTCTCAAGGCCCCTTGCCTTCGTTAAGTGAGTTTCCCTAAATATTCAAGTTCCTCTTAAGCAGTAGTCTCACTATTTTCTAGGCCCCGTGCCTAGTTCTCTCGTCCTTTGGGTTAATAAAAGGGTGGTGAATTTTCTTTCTTCTTTCACTGTAATTTCACCTTCTGGTTACACTCGGGATCTCTTTCTCTCGTCTCTACATCGTCTCTCTCGATCGTCTCTCTAGATCGTCTCTCTAGATCGTCTCCTGATCCTCTCTCTCTCGAGATCCCGTATCCTACGCTAAGCTACCTTCGTCTGACGTCACTAATTTTTCTAATCCAATCTCCAGTGACTTTTCAAATAAATGTCACTCCTTATGGGCGTGACTTTGAATTCATGCACCAATAGTTTTTTCCTCCTTCTCCACCTTGCACCAATCCGGAAAGCCATTCCAATGCCACTAGCAAAATTGTTTACCTCAGCATTAGTCAAACGAAGCTAACCTGCGCTTACAGAGTTTTGATTACATCATCGATTATAAAACAGTCACCACCGTCGGTGTGTTTACATAGACATAACGTCGCCCTCACATAGACATAACGTCGCCCTCACAGGCGTCGAGTCTGAATTATTCTAATGCCCTAGCTCATTTCCATTCGTACACTACCGGCCTCTTACAGGGCTCGGCAGCTACCCTTGGTCGTCCCGACCAATTTCTTATTTCCCTCTTACAGGGCTTGCTAATATATTTCTAGAATAAGCTAATCTACCCTTGCGTAATTGTTAATCTACCCTCCAAAATACATCATTCATGCAATAAATTGGGAATAATACATAAACATAATACCTATAAATGTGAATAACATGCATCTCAATATATATAAGGCATTGAATTAAGCGGTTACATGGTTGATTTGCTTTGACAGAGCCAATCTCCGGAATACAACAAAGGCAATCAGTGCTGCCACTAACACTGAAAGTAAGGGTATGATAAGGATTGGTAGTATATGTAAATCATTTGAGGGAGATCTTGACAATGGTCTTCTCTTAATTTTCAAGGGAGGAGAGTTTTCAGGCAATGTGAAGTTGAAGGTTGAAATGTAGGTGTCATCGGTTAAATGCATTGTATTAAGGGTATTAGAAATGGTGGAAATAGTGTCTGCATGCAATTCGCAGTTATCTTGAATAGAGACAAGACCTTCAACCAAATCCAATTTAGGACTCAACCCGGGACAATTTATTGATACCTTTGTCTTGTTAGGGAAAAACAGGTAATGAGATCCTTGTATGTTACAATGAGGGATCTGGTCTACCAAAATTCGTTGGTAATGACAATTGTTCATAACAGACACATTCCTAACCAGAGAGTTCATGTGAAGCTTCTCGGAACACAAAAGAGATCATGCTTTCTCTTAGATTGTCTACAGAAAGGATGTAATTGATTAGAAAATTCACTATGAGCACTAACTTTCAAATTTGAATGGTTTATCATCTTTTCAATAGCAATTAATTTGCAAAAGACATTAATCTACAGTTTGAGTGTCTCTTCTTGTTCAATATTCAGTTTTTTTTTCAACACACTTCATTTCAAAGACAGTCTTATTACTTTAAAATGGTCACAATACTCATGTGTGTACTCAGATGAGAGGTCCTTAAGTCCTTAAGGTTCCAAGCCTGACCACAGCAGATCCTAGGTTTTAGGTTTCCATGTATCTGCTTGACACCAAGTTCCAGTTGTTTAGGTCTCCCATCCCAATTACATTACAAATGGTCAATACTATCTGTAAAATACATCAAGATTAATGTTCAACTCTTGAAAAATATCATTATAATATTCTCCATATTCTCCAGGGTTATTAATATTTATGCACAAAGTATTACTATAATCATCTTCATAGATCTGCAAGCTAATTTTCCTTATGTCGTCTAAATGTCCTATCAATTCTTCTCTTGATTCTAAATGTTTAAGTTTAAACTTGTTTCCACCTGCAGAATCAATTACCCTATATGGACCAGTGTACCTTGGTGAAAGTTTATTATTGGGTGAGGTTAGTTTGAACATTACTAATTCCCCAATTTTCAGTTCTAGTTTATGAGCTATTTTGTGTTGTTGTTCCTTCATCTCTTGTGAATACACCTGCATATGTTTCCTAACTCTTTGGTGAATACTTTGAAGAGTATTTATCCTATTGGATATATAATCATCCATATTATATATGGGTTTTTGCTCTGCAGTCAACATTTCATATGGCAGAGTTTTGTCCTCCCCAAAAATTATAAAATGAGGTGTATCCCCAGTTGCTACATTAATTTGATTGTTCAGGGTACACTTAACACAAGGAATCCAAGTATCCCAAGTTACACTATGAGGACTTATTAGGGTTCTAAGACATATAATTATCTTTTTGTTTAACCTTTCTACTACTCCATTACTTTGGGGATGGTTAACGAGTATATTGACTTTCTTGATGTGGAATACACTACATAGATTTTCCAAGATTTTGTTATTAAATTCAGTCCCATTATCTGAAACTAGGATGTTAGGTGTAGTAAAATTACAGATTATCTGATCATAGATTACGGAAGCAATAGTTTCAGCTTTCTTATTGATTATGGGTTGTAATATACAAAATCTTGAAAAATAATCAATAGCAACAAATAGGTATTTAAAGCCGTTCTCGGATAATGGTAATTCCAATGTATCCATGTGAACTCTTTCCCAAGGTTTCTGTGGAATGGGATAGGTGAGTATAGGAGCAGGTTTTGGTGTATTTCCCTTCACCTTTACACATTTTACACACTTTTCTATATAATCATATATAGTTTTCTTCATACCTAGCCAAAAGTACTTAAGTTGTGCCTGTCTATAAGTTTTATCCTTTCCAGGATGTGAACTACAATCACTATCATGAAGTAACTTCAATATCTCATTTACCAGAGTTTGTGGTATAACCAACTGATTTACTTGACCTCTAGAAATATCTTTCCCATTTACAAATGTTTTCCTATACAATATTCCATTAATCAAATGAAATTCCTCTATCTTATACCCCTTTGGTAGCTTTGGAGGATCTCCTCTTGGGTTCATCAAATGCTTGATTATTGAATCACATGTCTCATCATCTCTCTGTTCTCTTATTAGCATTTCTTCATCTAAAGTTACTAATTCTTCTATACTACAAACAAAATTAATCAACCCAGTCCCAGTCATTGGTTGACTAATGTTTCTAGAAAGTGGATCTGCTACATTCCTTCTACCCGGAATATATTCAAATTGAACTTCATAGCACTGAAGTATCGCAAACCATCTAGCAAGTCTGCCTCTAAGATTCTTATGCTTAAATAAGTTCTGAATAGCTGTGTGATCAGTCCAAACTCTGATGGGATACCCTAGTATCATATCCCTAAAACTTTCTAAAGAATAAATTACTGCTAAAGTTTCTCTTTCAGTTATAGAATAGTTTCTCTCCGCACTATTACAAAGTCTGGATGTGTAAGCTATGGGTTTTAAAGTTCCATTTCTCTCTTGCATTAGTATGCCTCCTAACCCTATGTCAGACGCATCAGTACAAAGAATAAATTCTTTTTCATAGTTGGGAAAAATTAAAATAGGTGAACTCGTGAGTTTATCTTTCAACTTGTCAAAAGCTTGCTGTTGCGCAGGTCCCCACATGAACTTTGAGTCCTTTCTTAACAATGAACTTAGTGGATTAGCAATGTCAGCATAACTTTGAATGAATTTTCTATAATATCCTGTTAATCCCAAAAAGCTCCTAACCTTGTCTACATTGGTCGGAACTGGAAAATTCTTGACAGCGTCAACCTTTGAATTTACTGTACTCAGCCCGTGTCTGTCTATCTTATGTCCTAAGTAAATGACACTGTCTTGCAAGAACTTACATTTTTCAAGTTTTACTTTTAACCCAGCTTCTCCTAGTCTTGAGAATATCAAATCTAATTTCTTAAAGTGCTCCATTGCAGTCTGAGAAACTATTAAAATGTCATCTAGAAATACACTGGCAGTGTTTCCTAACAATCCATCTAGAATAGTATTCATTAATATCATGTAAGTTAATGGACTATTACATAACCCAAATGGCATTCTCTTGAACTCATAATGTCCTGTTGTAGTGGAAAATGCTGTAAACTCCCTTGAATCTTCATGCAATTCTATTTGCCAAAAAGCTGATTTGATATCTATAGTACTAAAATATCTATTCTCAGTTCCCAAACTTCTCAAAATGTCACCGATAATGGGTAATGGTAACCTGTCACGAATGGTGTGCTTATTCAGTTCCCTGTAATCAATAACTGGTCGCATAGTCCCATCAGACTTTGGTACTAGAATCAACGGAAAATTCCACTCACTTTTACTATGTTCAATAATATCCTGTGATAACATTTCAGTGATGAGTTTATCTACTACAGCTAATTTAGAGTGAGGAACTCTGTAGGCTGGTATGTAGATAGGTTGTGTTCCTGGTTTTAACTTAATGTGATGTTTTAAAACAGTTGTTTTGCCTAAGGCGTCCCCCGGCAAAGCAATTGCTTTTTTATGTTTCATAAGCAAAGCAAATAAAGCTTCATCCAACTCAGGGCAATTAGTTGATTGTAATAATTCTTTATATCTATTTCTTAAGTCTATGCCTTCTTGTACTGAACAAATTGATGAAGTTGGTAATTCTATCTCCTCACTATTCTCATTTAAAATCTTAATAGGTTTAGTACACACCTGAATACATCCTATTTGTGTACCTTTCTTTAAAACTATCTCTTTATTCATAGTATTAATTACTAATACTTCTACTCTGTTCTTATTTGTCTTATAAATCCCTGAGTCCCACTTCAATCCTTTAATTTTAACTGATTCTGGGACTGTAATTACTTCAGAGTCTACATTGATTCCTTTCAAACACACTTCAACCTTATTAATTGACATGGGATGTAACAATGTCGACCTTGTTAATCCGCAATCTGCAATTCTCAAGGCATCTGTGGTTGATAATTTAGTAATCTCTGGGATTTCCTGAACTTCTGAGTTGGGTTCACAAATTGTTTTACTTTCTGTAGGGTTGGACCGCTCGGTCACGCTATCTAGGATAGAAATGTTATCTAAGGATTCATTGATTCCTGTCACTGGTCTTAAGTCTGGTTGATTTAAGAATGGGATTAACTGTGACTTCACTAAAATTCCTAAGTCAGCAGGACAAATTACCATGTTTTCTTTTCTCATAGTTGCAAATCCTATCAATAAATCTCCTGGAAAAACAGACTCTTCTACCACTATCACTGGGATGTACAATTGTTCATTTGTATACAAGGCAACTTCTAGCTCAATCTTACCTAATGTTTTTAACTGATTTCCAGTTACACCTTGCAATGTGTAACGGATTGGTTCCAACATTTTCACTCCTGGGTTCAACTGGTTTAAAACTTTACTAGTAATTACATTAACTACAGACCCTGTATCAATAAGAAATTGAATAGGCTTATTGAACACTTTACCCGCAATGAGAGGTCCTACAGAAGTTTTACCAACAGTAATTATCAGTTTGTCAGTTTCTTTCATCTCCCTTGCATTCCCATATTTAACACAATACCGCCTATCGGTATATATATGGGGAGGTCTGAAATTGTTTATTCTGTGTCTGGGGGTTTTCCTCTTAGCCCTGGGGGTACCCGAAAATTCCGGCACTCATGAGTTCTGTGTCCGATTTTATTATGGTAAATACAGAATGGAGGGTTCCTACATTGATACTCATTGTGACCTTCGTATTTGCAATTTCTGCAAATAATCCCATAAAAACATTCTTGTGCCTTGTGTCCCCATGCATTACAATTAAAACATAGGATTCTGGTATCCCTATCCCTAGATGGACTTCTAGCATGTCGCCTATGTCCTACTTCTGTTTTCTTAAACTCTCTAGAGTTCCTATATTGGCTTTGTTGATTTATAGGCATTACATATGGGTTTATTGTTCTGGTCTCACTGTATCCTTGAAGAAGATAATCTACTCCTAAACTGATATTTGATTTTAGATCTTTGTACAGCCTTTCTGCTGTTAAGTCATCAGAATTCTTTGCCAATAAGCTAAATGTAATCAATTTGATTACCTGTGAGATTTTCATCTTCTCACTAGATCTTTCTATCCAGTCTGAATCTTTCAAGATAGAATTCATGTATTTTGACCATCTATCTAATCTAGTTAAGTACTCTGTGTCAGTTTCACTTGTCCTAACTTCCTTAATCATTTTTACCAATGATCTAATAGGATCCTGATCACATTTGGACATGAAATGTTTAAGAAAGGCTTTCTTGTAATTATCATATTGATTAATTTCTTCCATTTGCTGGAAGTTAATGACAAACCTCGCCCTTCCATGCTCTGGATCTATATTCTCCTTGAGAATCTCAATCTTACGATTCTCATTGGTAATGTTTTTACTAACTATAAGAGTGTCAATGAGGTTCAGGAACTTGTTTACACCATATGTGTTAGACTCTCCTGTGAATTTTGGAATATTTGTATTTGATGTGTGAATTTCGTGTCTCAACACGTTAGAATTCTGAGGGGTACTCATACTAATACCTTGCTTTATCCTGGCTGCTTGCGATGTCGCTTCGTGATGTCAATTTCTCTCTTGACGTCCTTCTACGGCCTTGTCATTCGTCAACGACGTTGTTCCTCCTCCATCACACACTCTGCCTTGAAGACCGCCTTGTAGATGATGATCACCTTGAAGAATCTTGAAGAATGCTTGTTCCCATCGTAGCAGTTACTTGAAGTTGTAGATTTCTCTCGTAGTCGTCTTGGAACTAATACACTCTTGATTTTGGTTGTCTTGTTCCCGTAGACTTCTTGCGCCACTTCTCTTCGGAGGTGTTTAACACTCAGTTCGTTCGTCGCACCGCTGTTCACCACTTTCACCACCACTGTCGGTTCTCGATCATTACACTTAAATTTGACTTGTAATATCACTCGTCTCAAGGCCCCTTGCCTTCGTTAAGTGAGTTTCCCTAAATATTCAAGTTCCTCTTAAGCAGTAGTCTCACTATTTTCTAGGCCCCGTGCCTAGTTCTCTCGTCCTTTGAGTTAATAAAAGGGTGGTGAATTTTCTTTCTTCTTTCACTGTAATTTCACCTACTGGTTACACTCGGGATCTCTTTCTCTCGTCTCTACATCGTCTCTCCCTAGATCGTCTCTCTAGATCGTCTCCTCTAGATCGTCTCCTGATCCTCTCTCTGTCTCGAGATCCCGTATCCTACGCTAAGCTACCTTCGTCTGACGTCACTAATTTTTCTAATCCAATCTCCAGTGACTTTTCAAATAAATGTCACTCCTTATGGGCGTGACTTTGAATTCATGCACCAATAGTTTTTTCCTCCTTCTCCACCTTGCACCAATCCGGAAAGCCATTCCAATGCCACTAGCAAAATTGTTTACCTCAGCATTAGTCAAACGAAGCTAACCTGCGCTTACAGAGTTTTGATTACATCATCGATTATAAAACAGTCACCACCGTCGGTGTGTTTACATAGACATAACGTCGCCCTCACATAGACATAACGTCGCCCTCACAGGCGTCGAGTCTGAATTATTCTAATGCCCTAGCTCATTTCCATTCGTACACTACCGGCCTCTTACACTCTCCGCCCCTCTCTCTCTCTCTCTCTCTCTCTCTCTCTCTCTCTCTCTCTCTCTCTCTCTCTCTCTCTCTCTCTCTCTCTCTCTCTCTCTCTCTCTCTCTCTCTCCCCTCTGCAATGTATATTAATCAACTCTCCACTACGATTCTTTCCTGGAACTCCACATTTCCCAACCACTCCATCAATTGGACCATTTCCTACCCTTTCTTCTACACTCTTCTCACTGCCAGGCCCATATACACTTACAAGGACCCAATCTACTTTCGAACTTTCACCTTCATCCACATTATCCCTGAGGAAACCTCCTTCCACTCCACTACACGTTTACCTATCTCTTCACTTACTAGAATAGCCACCCCTTCAATTCCCTCGCCCCCTCTTCACTCCTGATAGCCTCCCACTTACACTCCCAAACTTACACTCACCCTTCCCTTTCAACTTTGATTCACTCAAAGCCAACACATCCATCTTTCTTCTCATAAACATACTACCTATCTCTTCCCTTTTACTCTCATCTGTACCACATCCACGCACATTAAAAGACCCAAACCTTAGGGTGCTGGTCGGAAAACTCCCAGACCCTCTTGTGCTTTTACTTTTTCGTTTAGGAATGTCCCCTGTGGGGCTACAAGGAGAATGATGCCTAGTCCCACTCCCCGTCCCTTCCTTCTCGCCTCTTACGATCCAAGTGGAAATACTTCTATGGCAGTATTCTTTTCCCCCACCACAGGGAATTCCCCCACAGCAGAAAATTAATACTCAGAGAAATGGTACAGGACAGCAGCAAGGGGTTCGGGGACAGCATAACGGAGGGACAGTCGTAGTATAAAAGTGTCATCATTACTCTATGAGGAGTTTTCCTCTATCATAGACAAAATTATGTGTGCCTCTGGTCCGTAGGAGCGCCCCATATAGACCCTAAAGTATCAACTGCATGCTACTTTGCCACAATAACAAGCAGCCAATGCCCCAAACGGGGCCAATACCCCAGACGGGGCCAATACCCCAGTATGCTAAGATAAAAGGTAAATTTTGTAAGGTAGCCAGCCAATAGCCATACTGGCCCATATACAGTATCTACACTTGTTGCAGGCTTGCAGCATCTGACAGTGACTAAAATGGTCAATTACTTGTTTATTTTTATACTCTGTCTAATGCCTCTTTGAATAAGATAGATGCACATATGTGGAGGGATGAATAACATACTTGCACCTGTTTTTATATACTAAATATTTAATATCTGAACAAATTTGGGCGAGATTAAACAAAAAAAATCATAAAAAACAAGTTTTTTTTTAACGCTATTATTATTATTTTTTCCCTATAATCTTCACCCAAGTCAAAAAGGTCATGAGTAACTTGAAAGGTGAAAAGCCAGCTGACATCTGCAACATCAGTGTAAAGTTGATGGAAACTGGAGGGGAGGCCATGATCCACAGGTTGCAGGCGATACTATCTGCTGTCTAGCAATCGGATGTCATTACATCTGGCTAGAATAAGGACCTGGTCGTCCCTATCTGAAAGGGGAAAGGGGACTTGCAAAACTGCAACAACTCACGCTCACCCACACACACGCAGGCAGCCTTACACACGCGCGCGCGCACACGCACGCACGCACACACATACTCACACACACACACACACACACACACACACACACACACACACACACACACACACACAAACACACACACACACTCGTGGGCAGGGAGTTAGGTGTGTGTGTGCGTGTAAGGTCAAAGCATTACCCATAGGTCGGTCATACGAGCTCTGAGCTCTCTTCCGAGAGGGAAATAGCTGTCGATCACGAGTCCAACACGTGATCCAAAGACCAAAGTGACTCACACATTGCAAAATCTAATATTATTTAGTCCTTGTCTAGATACCAAGCCTTGTGCTCAGAGATTCTAAAAATTTATCGGAGTGAGAGTTGATATGAGAAATGTATCTCTTGATAATGGCCATTACTATTATTAGTATTTAAGATGATAAAACACAATTTATATATAAAATAGTTTTATCAATGTTTAGCGATCTAAATTGTCATCTTGTTAGGCTCCTAAATTCATATAGTAATTAATGAATAAGAGATTAAATAGTAAAAAGTGACACTTGAAATATACTATAAAGATATCCGAGACAGGTGTGATGGTCGATAGAAGGACGCACATGTGGTGGATGAGTCAGTCTGGTCGGGGAGTGATTGGGACAACACTTCTCAAGTGTATGTGCCTGTCATAACTATGACTGGAATAAATTTATATGTCAAAGTTAGAAGGAAAACTTTTATTTAATTGACCACGCTACATATGGTGGCTCTTGGTGAAATATAAAATAACCCACCCAGTGAAATTATCGGTACATGTGTTCACGTGAAACCCACCCAGTGACAGTGATTTTCGGTGCCTGTTCCACGTCCTACTTCGCAGCAGAACCTCTTCGTGCATGGAACATTCGGATCCACGACGTCTGTTTCTACGAACCACAGACAAGTACCACTTACGAAGTTAGACCTTCCTATGAGTTTCTTCACTCTGAGTCGAAATTCTTCGTCTCGCCGCCTTCTCCGCCGGACAAATTGTCGTCGAGAATTCTCCTTCGACGCACAGACACGTTCCCCTCCTCGGCCTGATTAAATTCACTACATTCTTTGAAAGGACCTCCCAATGCACAACTTCTATTATATGTTCTCTTTGCGCATCGTTTTGCAATGTCCTACGAGGCATCTCACATCCTTACACAAAAAGAATGCCATGTTTCTCTGAGCACCTGCCCAAGAGAAAGCTTTTATTGACTTCAACCCTCACCTTAACTACGGCCCCGGTCATAGCGTTCTTTAATTATAAGCTTCATTTCACATTTTACACTGATGCATCCTAAACCGGATTAGGTGATGTGACCATGTAACAACATGGAAAGCACCTGCAACCTATTGTTTATGCAAGTTTTCTCCTGAACAAAGCAAAGAAAAACTACTATGTTACTGTGATTTAGGCGTTTGCTGTCGTATACGCACTCCGCTATTTCAAAGAGATCACTCACGGTTACGACATTACAATCCACACAGACCACAAAACACTCTTACAACTATTCAAAGGAAACAACCTCTCAGGCAAAGTTGCTCGTTGATGTCTGACTATTCAAGGTTTATACCCACCTTCTCTTATGTTCAAGATAAAGTAAACATGGTTGCCGGTGCCTTAAGTCACTATGTAGTTGTTATAAATATCTTCCACCAGTCTGTAAACCTCGCTTAAGAGCGCATTTACGCAGCTCAACATTCATATACTCTATAGAAGCGTGTAATATATTTCCTCGAGTCGGGCGACACCACAGATATGAAAGACTTACTTCCACATTTACCCAATTACATACTTCTAGATGATATATTGTATCATCAAACCCTTCTTAACTACAAACACGAGCCAAATATGTCAATACATCAAATTGTGGTGCCCACTGAACTAATTACTGACTTCAATATTTTTGGCTAACAATGAGGAAAGATATTCATGCTCAAATAAACATATATCTTTCTTGCGGATCCCACAACGATCATATTTGCAGACATGTTAACGTACCCTATACCATGTAAACCTTTGGAGACAGTAGCGATTGACCTTCTCAAATTGCCTCTTACCCCGCCGTGGAAATCAATGCCTATTTGGTCTGTATGGATAATTTCTTCAGGCTCTGTTTTCTTGCCCCTCTCCCGGACAAATTATCAAAAAACGTCCATATTGACAGACTTATTTGTCCTTTTACCATCCCCAAGTTTCTACTTTCCAGAAATGGGACAGAATTTAACAACGAGATTCTTTAAAAGTTTTGCGATTCGTTCAATATCACCGCATGTAACATTTTATCATACCACTCCAGTTCAAATGGCCTTGCTGAGCACCAAAATAGAAAGGTTATCAATGTTTTTCAATATTTTGACTCATGTATACACTTGTCTTGGGATGAATATATGTCTATAGTACAAGTTTGTCTTAACAGTACCATAAATAGGTCAATATCGGAGTTGTCCCATTTTGTCCTCCTTGGCTCGGACAAACAACTTCCATATGACTACGTTGCTTCAGATATAGGTCGAGTTTATAATTTTCATGATTACGTTAAAATAAAAGTAACCCATTTTTACACCCTCTCCAAGAGAATTTATGGTATTCTTGTTCTTTCCAAAGAAGCCATGCCACATCTTCCCAAAATATCAGCGAGAGAGTTTAACGTTGCTATAAGTGACATTGAATGTTCCCTAAATTACAACCCTGCTTCCGAAGTATCTCCTAAGTTTCTTGGCTCCTATAGAGCAGTTGGTCATGAGTAGGCCAATGAGATCAAAGTCAGAAACTTGGATGATGATGCTGAAAGTATTTTGCATCTAGATCACCTGAAGAAAGTTTTCCGAGGTCTCGACACATAGAATAACAGGAGGAATAAGTCCATTCCCCCCTCTTTAGAGAACCCTACTACATCCTCTACACACATAAAACCCGCACCTTCAGTACCTAATTCTTATAACCTCAGATCTCGCGCCACCCTTCCCTGATTTTCATTACTTCTCTAGGTGCTAACCACATTATCTGGTTATCTGTCATCATTACTCATTAGTCTTAAGTTTCATATATATAATTTTGCAAATTATCTTAGGTTTTCTATATGTATATATATTCTTAAAAAATTTCACAGGTATACCTATGTATGTACATTTATTATTGCACTCATTATTAATTATTCACATGTATTACTTTGCAAATATGTGTGTTGTATTGTCTTAATATTCATATATAATTATTTTTCAACTGCAGATGTTATCTTTCAACAATTGATTTCTGTCATGTCACTGAGGTCAGCTTCCGTAGCTGACCGAGCCTTATTGCAAAATTTAATATTACGGAGTCCTTGTCTAGACCCCAAACCTCGTGCTCGGAGATTCTAAAAATTGATCGGAGTGAGAGATGATATGAGAAATGTATCTCTTGAAAACGACTATTATTATCATCAGTACTTAAGATAAAACACAAGTTACATATAGAATAGTTGTGTAAATGTTTACTAACCTAAATTTTCATCTTGTTAGACTCCAAAACTCGTGCAGTAATCAATAAATATGGCATTAGATAGTAAAAAGTGACAACTTGAAATATAATATAAAAAAAAATCCGAGACAGACGTAACGGTCGAGACAAGGACGCACATGTTGTGAATGAGTCAATCTGATCGGGTAGTAATTAGAATAACAATTTCCAAGCGGATGTGTCTGTCATAATTATTGACTGGAACAAACACGGTGTGGTTTGGTGTGCTCCGTGTGTCAAACAGGCCTAGATCAAACTCCTCGCAGTCAATGTTGCCAGAAGGGAAAGCCTTCATTACGAGGTGTTCAATAGATTTGACCTTCGCTTCGGCGTGGCCATTGGACTGAGTAATGGGGTGATGTCACAATATGTTTGATTCCTCAGCGTGTCAAGAACTCCTTGTAGGCGTGACTCGTAAACTGGGGTCCTCCGTCGGTCGTAAGGTGCATGGGAACGCCCAAGTCACGGAAGTAGCTCCTGAAGTAACG
This sequence comes from Oratosquilla oratoria, assembly GCF_046742065.1. Lineage (NCBI taxonomy): Eukaryota > Metazoa > Arthropoda > Malacostraca > Stomatopoda > Squillidae > Oratosquilla > Oratosquilla oratoria. The sequence goes on from NC_134807.1 coordinate 49,138,144, forward strand.
TATAGTGGTGGCAGAAGTAGTGTCCCTGCCGCTTGGGATGACGACGGGCCATCCCGACAGACGGTCAGCGATAAGCAGGAACGCCTTCCCCGCAACTGAGAAGCGGTCTGCTGACGTTGACTCAAATGATCTGGTTGGGTTGTCGTTATAGTACTACTCCAGGCGCGCACGCCGTTCGTGATGTCGGCGTTAGTGCCTGGTAAGAATACTGTATGCCACGCTCATCGCTTAGTAGCCTCGATTCCATGATGGCTGTCATGTAGGCGTGTCAGCACGGATTTGCGTAACGCTGTGGTTATTACGACGTAATGACCGTGGAACACTAGGTCGCCGTCGCAGTAGGGTTCATCGTAAATCATTCAGAAGGGTAGGAATGACAAATGGAGGTCGTATCGGTGGTTGGGAAATCCGTGACGCACGAGTTTCAGGAGCCTGGTGTACGTCTCGTCTGCACGTGCTTCCTGCTGAAGTTTCTCCATTCTTAGGTTTCCTGTCGTAGTTTTGTGTCGGGCTCAGCGAGTGACTGTATTACTCTGAATGTAACCGCAGTCTAGACAAAGACGTCATGTAGCATGTCGTCGTCACTGCTTGGGTGGTCGACTGGGTCCCGGGAAAACGGGTCGGGAATACACAGCGTTTTGCCCGAATGCCATCATGCGCGAATGCACAGCGTTTTGCCCGAATGCCATCATGCGCGTCATAGCGCGTCTCCGCACCACTAAGAAAACGGGACCCACATTGAACCAGACGGAAGTGGCCTCCTCCATGGCCCTGCAAAAATTTGTAGCCGATGTCGTTTAAGCGTAAGGCGTCGTTCTGGAGTGCGGTGGGCAAGTGGGGACCGAATATTACCTGATGTGGTGGACTTGATAATTGTGTAATACCCGCAACAGCTGTGAGTTTTATTACGTTATGGAGCTGCCTATGTGTCGCCACTTATTACGTACAGGAGCATAAGGGTCACCTCACCTCTAAAAGTCTTTCTTAGACTGAGTTATCTGGTCTGTACCCGGGCAATTTATTGTAAGACTAGCGGTAGGGTAATAAAAATCAGACGATTCTAAACGGAACATTAAACCTGAAGTTTAAATAACAAAAACATATTGCCTATATATAAACAGAAAATAAAGACAGGAAAGTGTACTGTATACATTGAAATTAATGACACATAAAAGAATGGGATATATGAAGATCAATTAGACCAAAACATGGATAATACATATAGTAATATATTGCTGATAAGAATAAGACTAATGAGAAAAAGGATTATATGGGTGATCTTTTTAAATAAGTCTTCTCATGGGTCTAACCTAACCAGAGTTAGACCTTGTCACGAGAGAGAATTGGTTAGAAATAACGAGGAACAAGAGAATGCGTGAGCTTATAGAGTCGTCGACCGGAAGTGTATACGTAACAACAAGGAGGTGTGGGAGAAACTAAACTACTCAATTCCAGAAAGCCGGCTTTGACGTCACATAGTCAATCGGCCATTCTCTCGGTGGAATACGCTTGCGAGCCGACCGGAAGTACTGAAGACTAACCGCCCTGGAAGCCAGCTAGTCAACCGGTGTGTACTTGACTTGTGACAAGTATTCTTACAATTTTGATAACATATAATATTGCATGTTTTAATGGTGCAGTTTGCACTTACATATGAACATACAAATAGGAATACAAAAATACAATATGACAAATATATAATACATAAGAATGCCACACATGGGTAGAACTTGAAGAAAAGGAAACATTTTCATACAGAGAATAACGTAATAATTAAATCACGTTACAATTTGTAAATTCAACCTATAAAGAATATTTCTACCGACGTCATTGATGACATAGTCTGGGAGCAAAATTTCAGACACACTCATGCATCATCGAGAGCATATCTTATAGATAGTCTACAACGAATCCAGTTGGCCTAAAAAATTCCGACATTCTTCTTTTAATTTACATACATACATATACCAAAGCTTTTTTCCCCTTACTAGGGAGGTAGCCAAAAAGGAAAAGGCATAAAATCATTCCCACCCATTCCATCCCTGAGTACACTTCACACCCCTCCACCCTGCCTCTTATCTTAGCACCTCCTGGATGACGGGTCATCCCTGCACGCTGTCCACTGCCCTGGGTCAGAGGCAGTGTTGCAAGACACAGCACATCCACAGCAAGGCCGCTTCATTAAATCGGCGACCCCCCCTCTCGTCCCCCCATGCATAAAAGGAGAAGACGGGGAGAAATTCCTTCGGGCTGTGTCAAATTTTGCTCACACATACTACCTCACCCCCATCCCCCCGCCCATTCCACCTCATGCATCACAACATCATCCATATACAACCATTCTCCATTCAACCCTGTCTTCTGTCCTCTCCCGTCCTTCCTCAACAGACATTCCTCTCTTCCCCAAAGCCCCCTTCACCCCATCCATCCACCTCATCCTAGGACGTTCCCTCATGTTCACGCCCTCCACATCTGCCTTCCATACCTCTTTTACTAGTCTTTCTTCACTCATTCTTTCCATGTGTCCAAACCATCCTAATACTCTTTCAACAACCCTATCTCCCAAATCCTTTTCCACCCCCATTCTCCTCCTCACCTCCTCATTTCTCACTCTATCTAACCTAGTAACCCCCATCATACTTCTCAGACACCTCATCTCAAACACATTCAAACTCCTTCTCTCTTCTTCTCTTATGTTCCATGTTTCTGCTCCATACAGTGCTGTGACTCCCTCCTTGAACCATCCCCATTCCTCCTCCACTCCTAGCTCTACTCTATCCTTCACTCCCTCCCACTCCTCCTTCAGCTTCTTCTTGTACTCCTTCTCCTTTTCCTTTTCATTCAAAGAGTTCACTCTAAGCACCTTTCCTCTTTCTCCATCTATCCTCCACTCTCAACTTACCTTCCACCAAAAAATGATCTGATATTCCCCCATCCTTTCCCCTTAGCACATGTGCATCCTTAACTCCTCCTATCATAATCCTATTTACCACTACATAATCCATTAACGCTCTTTCTTTTAATTTACTCTGCATTATTCTCACTGACTCTTCTGAGGTGCCTAAAGCATGGAGTTTAATTTATATCAAATATGTGCAAGTTATTTCATGTGAGTATCAGTAGTTGAAGGTAATTACTATGATTATAGGTAATTCAGAGCTGATGTATTGACTAACGCAGATGAGATGTCTGTGGCCCAGGAAATGATAAGCAGAAGCGATGCAGCAACTGTGGAGAAGTAACTCTACGGATGAAAAGGTGAAAGATTGATATTCCCTTAATACAGAGAACTATTATATAAGGGGTGACAATAAATTATATCTACCTACCATGAGAGGACACTCAAATTTAGTTCAACTTTGATAGCTAATGATATATTTCTAAAGTGATTCTTAAATAACTACCTTCCCACTGTGGATTATTATAGATCATACAATAGACAAAAGATACGGCCAATGTCAACTCGCGATACTATCATCTGCAATACATTATTTTTCAGCCAAAACAGAAAAAGAGGATCATTGATAGAAATTCTTTTGCCTATTTTGGCTAACTATAACCCCATTCTTAAAGAGAACAAATTTGAAATTTTTTGAAAACTTATATTGATAACATTATTGTGTCCCATCCACAATAAAGTCACACGGAGTATGAAAATTTCATGAAGAGGGTAAGTCGTGTGAAGAAAATGTAACTCATATACAGGAAAGCAGAATTATCTTTTCATTCTCCGCATCTGTTGCATATTCCATAAATTGACATGACCTTAACTGCTGTCTCCACAATATGTATTAGCAGTATAATGTGCGCTCTTGAAGACAGCATATGGAAATACATGACACAATCCTATGACAGAACCCCCACCAGCCAATATTTAGTTGATAATACAAAAATAATAAAATGCTGCAATAATTTAAAACGTATATATATATATATATATATATATATATATATATATATATATATATATATATATATATATATATATATTCAAGAAAGTTGACATTTCACAATGTCCCCGTAACAACACCCACGTGACTCAAGGAACCTCACCCACATTACGCCAGTTAATACCTCTCCCATTGCAATGGTCCCTAAAATCTTACATGAAAGTCTCTCTCTCTCTCTCTCTCTCTCTCTCTCTCTCTCTCTCTCTCTCTCTCTCTCTCTCTCTCTCTCTCTCTCTCTCTCTCTCTTTCTCTTTCTCTTTCTCTCTCTCTCTCTCTCTCTCTCTCTCTCTCTCTCTCTCTCTCTCTCTCTCTCTCTCTCTCTCTCTCTCTCTCTCTCTCTCTCTCTCTCTCTCTCTCTCTCTCTCTCTCTCTCTCTCTCTCTTCACTTACCAAAACATTTCACCATAGATCTCGGTGATATTGAGTTAATGATGACAAAAACTCTATTAGACGAATGGACAGATTAACAGAGAGGAGAATAGACACTGAATTACCCTGGTCTTAGATAAGACATGATTAGAAATTATGTACTACCCATATATGCATATCACACAGAAAAACCAACGTCGGAGTGAAAGAAAAACTGGAGAACGGTAACTTCTATATTTCGGCTACTAGCCGTAGCCTTCTTCAGAAAAGTACAAGATAAGTGGGGTGGTAAGATATATATATTCCTCTCTAACTGGGAGGGGGAATTAACAGGAATTCGGACAGCCTACCTGACCGGCCCAGCCCGATGACCTCAATCAAGGAAATGACATGGGGTCAGAAAACTCACAAAATTAAAGTCATCCCCCTCTTTCGACTTAGTTGTACTTAATGCTAAGACACTCATCTTCCTTCTCACAAACATACTGCCTATCTCTTCCCTTTTACTCTCATCTGTACCAGAACCACGCATATTCAACAACCCAAACTTTAGGGTTCTGGTTGGATATCTTCGCAAGACTCTCTTATGTCT
>NC_134807.1:49145554-49165754 GCF_046742065.1 Oratosquilla oratoria
TTCTTCTTCAAATTTGTACATTTGCTCTCTCTGTATTGCTCAAGGAATCCCCATAGCAACCGCAAGCTAGGTCCTTGTTAAGTTTTGCAATGACGTAGTAATTTCTCTAGTCCAATGATCTTTAACTTTATATTTAAGATCCTCCCCAAAGGGCGTGACCTTACAATCGTGAACCAATTGAAATTTCTCCTCTTCCACCCTTTCCTAATCAGATTCGTTGTTTCAACTCTATATGCAATATTATTTACTTAAGCAATATCGAATCTCTGCATAACTCAGGTTACAGGTCAGCAGGACATGTACACGTCATAAATGGTTATCAGGCCCCCGGGCATTTAGATAACTGAAAGCGGAGAGCGAAATTATGCAATACCTTACCTACGAATTGTGCTGTTTCCAAACACCCAAACCATAAAAATACAGCCTTTACCATCTACCTCACTTTCTACCTATTCCTCTACCAGCCTCTTGCAGGGCTTGGCAGCTACCACTTGGATGTCCTGACCAACCATTTTCTACTACTCTTACAGGGCTTTGGCATATAACAATAATTAAGATTATTTCTGCATAAACTGGCCAAACAAGGTTAAAATGAAATATCCTTCAATGGAGGATGTCATCAACTTAATAGTTACCAAAAATAAGCCATAAAAAAGCAACTGCTCAAACATGTACAAATGTCTGTAATACCAGATACCTACTGATCCTTAAAAATAGAATTATAAAAACAAAACATTTTAATATATTTATGACAGTTTTAGTAATTTGTTTGCAAAACTCACTACTACCAAGGTCTGAAGATGCTATAATTTTCAGTAACAAAACCAGGAAAAAGTGTCTAATACTATTTGATGTCTTCCTCTTTTCTGATTACAATAGCTGGTTGAGGATTGTTTGTGAAAAATCTCAATGTAGAAAGTATTCTTATTTTTAAAGGTGGTGAGTTGTTTATTTGTGAGGTATGTTACATCTGTATAAGGTGTGTTATCAATAGTGGAAAGTGTCCCTGCACAATTTTACAATTGTCAAAAACTGAGATAGTACAGTACAATCAACTGATTCCAACTTAAGACTCATGAAGTTGTGGCAAACAATTGACACATACTAATGAAACTTCACATTTTTTTCAATGCTTCACGGAGCACAAAATAAAGGCATTGTCTTACAATACTTAATGGAATGGCTATATACATTGGGGAAGATTCCAGGTCTTCATGACTGACCCAGGCTCCGGGTCGCACAGGTTTCCAACCCCAGGCATGCACCATACATATATCAATATTATAAATACAGTCTTATCTGTAAAAATTTATTGGATTAATGTACATTTCATACATGATAATGTATACATACTCCCCAATACTCCTCAGAACTCAAAGTTTTCCCAGTTGAATTAATACACTGTGTTTCGTCTCCCTCAAAAAGAGTTATTGTTTTACAATTCTCAATGTCACAATTATCATCATTATCAAGTTCTATCCTAGTCCTTTTTAAATCATCATTATGTCTAACTGACACTTCCCTAGTTTCTAAATGTAAGATCTAACTTAGTCTTACCTAACATTTTAACTGAATTCCTTTTACTCCTTGCAATGAGTAATGGATTGGTTCCAAGATTTTCACTCCTGGTTTCAATTGGTTTAAAACTTAGCTAGTTATAACCGCTGTGTTTTAACATGCTAGTACCAAAAATCATAGTCTTGACTGGAATAAGGCCAAAACCTTGTTTAAGTCCAACTGCAGATTTAGAAGAAAATAGTTGAATCCGTCTTAATCAAAGAATGTCAGAACTTGAAAATCTCCAAGGGTCAGTGGTCCCTGGACATAATCTCACAGCTAGCTGTGAGCCGTTTGGTTAAAGAATTTTACACTCCTGAACCCGCTCCTCCACCAATCTTGAATCCACTCCCCTTATAACCTCACACCTCCATCTACACATCCCCTCCCATCTGACCCTGCCCTGCGCGAGGGATTGTCATGTTTTAAACTCTGCGTGTTCCCCTTCTACTTATACCTCAATTGTATTTAAGTCTATACAAATTCTTGTAACCTATACTTTCCTGAAGAGGGCTATAGCTATTATCCGAAATATAGAAGTTATGCCTTCTTCTAAGTTTCCTTTTATTCCGACTGTGGGTTCTTCGTGATTATATATACATATATATATATATATATATATATATATATATATATATATATATGTATGTATATATATATATATACAAATCTGCATACATTACATACATACAATAATATATAACAAAGAAAATAGGTTTATCATAAATTTCCAGCAAATGGAAGATATCAACCAATATAAAGCCTATAAGAAAGCATTCATTATACATGTTATGTCAAAGTGTGATCAGGATCTTACCAGGTCTTTGGTTAGAATGATCAAAAAAGTTAGAACAAGTGAACCAGACACAGAATACTTAGCTAGATTAGATAGATGGTCAAAAGTCAAGAATTCTATATTGAAAAATTCAGATTAGATAGAAAGATCTAGTGACAAAATAAAAGTTTCTCAGGTAATGAAATTAATCACATTTGGATCGTTAACATAAATTTCTGACAATTTAATGGCAGAAAAGCTGTATAAAGATCTGAAGTCAAATATGAATTTAGGGGAGGTAGATTATCTTCCTCATGGGTACAGCGAGACCAGAATCATATATCCATATGTGATGACAGTGGGACAACAGAAAGAAACTAGGAACTCTAGGAGAGAGTATAAGGAAAGAGAATTAGGACATAGACAGAAAGTTAGAAGTCCATTCAGGAATACTAGAATTGTATGTTTCAATTGTAATACTTAGAGACATAGAGCACAAGACTGTTATGATGGAATTATTTGTAGAAATTGCAGATGATGAGTACCAGTGCAGAAACCCACCTCTCTGTATGTATCATAAAAAGATAGGGCATAGAACACATGAATGTAGTAATTTCGTATGCACCAGGAAACAAGAGGAAAACCCCCAGACGTAGAATAGATCAATATTACAGAACTCCCCATATATATACAAATAGACAGTACTATGTTAAGGATAAGAGTGATAGAATGATGAAAGAAAAATCCAACATCAAAGATAGTTATAAGCTGACAATTACAATTGGAAGGACTTCTGTTGGACCTCTCATTGCTGGTAGAGTGTTCAATAAGCCTATTCAAATATCTATTGATAAAGGATCTGTAGTTAATGTTATAACTAGTAGAGTTTTAAATCAGTCGAAACCAGGAGTGAAAATCTTGGAATCATTCTATTACTCATTGCAAGGAGTAACTGAAAATTAGTTAAAAACATTAGGTAAGGTTGAATTAGAAGTCATCTTATATACAAATGAACATTTGCACATCCCAGTGATAGTTGTAGAAGAATCTGTTTTTCCAGGAGATTTATTGATAAGATTTGCAACTATGAGAAAAAAAACATGGTCACATGTCCTGCTGACTTAGGGATCTAAGTGAAATCACATTTAATCCCATTTTTAAATCAACCAGACTTAGGACCAGTGACAGGAATCAAAGAATCCCTAGGAATAGATAAGAACAATAGTATTTTTACTTTAGATAACGAGGCCGAGTGGTACAGACCAGTAGAAACTAATGCCACATATAGTGACTCCAACTCAGATATTCAAGAAATCACAGAAATTACTAATTCATCAACTACAAATAAAGCCTTGCAAATTGTGGATGGTGGCGTAATAAAATCGGCATTATTACACTCCAGAGCAATTAACAGGGTGGCTGTGCAGTTGAAAGGAGTCACTGTAGACTCTGAAATTCTAACCATCCCAGAATCAATTAGATTAAAAGGTTTGAAATTGGACTCAGGGATTTATAAGTAAAATAAGAACATGGTAGAAATATTAATGATTAATACTTTGAATAAAGATATTGTCTTAAGGAAAGATACACAAATAAGATGTTTTCAGGTGTGTACAAAACCCATTAAGATTTTAAATGAGAGTACTGAGGAGGTGGAATTACCAATTTCTTCGATCTGTTGAGTTTAGGAAGAAATAGAGTTAGGAGAGAAATACAAGAATCAACTAGAACCTACTAATTGTCCTGAGTTGGATGAAATTTTAGTTGTCTTGCTCGTGAAGCACAATAAAGCAATTCCTTTGCCAGGGGACGTCTTAGGCAAAACCGCGGTTTTAAAACATTAGATCAAATTAAAACCAAGAACACAGCCTATATATATACCCACCTATAGAGTTCCTCACTATGAATTAGCAATAGTAGATAAACTGATCACTGAAATGTTATCGCAGAATATTATTGAACATAGTAAAAGTGAGTGGAATTTTCCTTTGATTCTAGTGCCAAAATCAGATGGTATTATGCGACCAGTTATTGATTATAGGGAATTGAATAAGCACATCATACGTGACAGGCTACCATTACCAGTGATAGGGGACATTCTTAGAAGTTTGGGAAATGAGAATAGATATTTTAGCACTATAGATATCAAATCAGTTTTTTGGCAAATAGAGTTTCGTGAAGACTCATGAGAGTCCACAGCATTTTCTACTCCAACGGGACATTATGAGTTCAAACGAATGCCATTTGGGTTATGTAATAGTCCATTAACGAGATTAATGAATAGTTCTAGATGGGTTGTTAGGAAACACTGCCAGTTTATTTCTAGATGATATTCTAATAGTTTCCCAGACAGCGGTTGAGCACTTAAAAAAATATATATATTCTCAAGACTAGTTGAAGCAGGATTGAAAGTGAAACTTGAAAAATGTAAGTTCTTGCAGGACAGTGTTATCTATTTGGAACATAAGATAGACAGACATGGACTTAGTACAGTGAATTCAAAGGTTGAAGCAGTAGAGAATTTTCCAGTTCCAAAAAATATAGAAAAAGTTAGAAGTCTCTTGGGATTGACAGAATATTATAGTTTTAGTATATTGTAATTAATTGACCACAAACCACGAACGTTAGAGAACTTACCTGGTTGAGTTCTCTAACTAATCGTCGGAGCTGGTGTATTCTTGAGGCTTCGATGTAATTGTAGAAATCCCTTGCCGAGGTTTATTTGTCCTTCTGGTACCAGAGTTGAAGCTTGTCTTGCGTTCAGTTGACAAAACGTAGTCTGGTTCGGGTGGGATTCTTACGAGCTCGTAAAACGGCTTCGAAGCCACGGGACAACTGATACTTTAAGTAAGTTCTCAAAGTTCCCGATTTGTTAATCAAAATTACAACATAGGCTTAAATAAATAATAAAGAGGGAGGGGAGTTTAATAATATATTAATTAAAATTACGATAGTGTGGTACGAAGTTACAGGAAAGGTTCCCGATTCGAAATTAAACAAGCTTTCAGGAATTTGCCGAAGCTCAAGTAAACAATGCAATTCCCGTAACAACAATTACCACAGCCTCCCCGACAACAAAAAGAAAGTGTTTAAGAAATATAACACTTTCGAACAAAATTTATAACAAGTTTTTGTTTGCTAGAGACCTTACTAGGTCTCTAGAGGCCAGTGCAGTGTTACGAGTTGGCCTCACAGAGGTAGGTTCCAGAGAGACACAATCGTCTTGTAAAGAGTTAACCTCCTCTGAGTCTGAGACCTCTTCAAAGGGTTCAGACTCTCTAGCCTGAACATTAGGATCCCCAGGGAATTCATTCACAAGACTGGAACTCAACTCAGCATGGAGCTCTAGAGGGATTAAAAGTTTAATGATGACTTTAATAGTTTCCATCAGGCTTAACGACAGAGACTGTGCGTATCACCTTGTCTTGGTCAGGAAAAGTTTCCACAATACGAACTAAGGGCCAGAAGGGTCTGGTCTTGAAGGGGAGTTTCAAAAAGGCAATATCACCCTTTTCCCAGCTTCTAGAACTGTGATATGCAGCTCTATCCCTTTCCCTTAAGCTGACCAAGTACTCTGTCTGTCAACCATCGTTTCTTGAACTCTTCATAGAAATAATCCCTACAGTCCATAACCAAGTTGAGAAGAGAAGGGTAGTCTTCTCCTGATTCCCATTCAGGGACTTGTTCCAAGCCTCCAAACATCAAGGAAGGAATGGTCCTTCCAATAAGGAAATAATTTGGGGTAATAACAAATACCTCATTTTCACAAGAACGATAAGTTAGTGGTCTATTGTTAATTTTTTTTTTTTTTTTTTTTAACATCGGACAAGAGAGGGGTAATCTCTGCCAGGGAAGGAACAGACCTACCCAATACCTTATACAAACATTGTTTCACTGTCTGTATTAACCTTTCCCAAGTGGCACCATACCAAGCAGCATAAACAGGAATGGTTCTATGCTGAACAGGGGAAGTTCTAAAATTCTCTTCAAGTTCAAAAGAAGACAAAAGTTGTTCAATAACATTTCCCGCTTGTACAAAAGATTTAGCGTTGTCAGAATAAACAGCAGAAGGAATTCCATACCTGTTAGCAAACCTAACAAAAGCCAAAATAAACTCAGGAGTGGACATAGTATCCACAACATCTAAATAAACTGCTCTAGTATTGAAAAATGTGAAGATAAGAATGTATGTTTTAACCTTCTCTCCATTCCTGTCTCTAACCCATAAATGCCCTGTGTAGCCAACATCAGTATGGGCAAAGGGCACACTTAGATTCACCCTAGAGGCAGGTAAAGAGGAAGGAGAAGGATAATTAACTGCACGGGAATTGTATTTCCTACAAACTATACAATCCTTCAAGATGCTTAAAACAGCTTGTCTGGGCTTAAGTATCCAGAATCCGTGCATACGAAGGAAATTAAGTGTGGCTTATAGTCCCATGTGCATAACTTGACAATGAGCAAAGATAATTAGGAGCTTAGTTAAATGATGAGATTTGGACAAGAGAAGGGGATTGACAACCTCATATTTGAGGTTGATGTTCTTGTCAATTCTGCCCTTGGACCTAATCAAACCATTCTTGTCCAAGAACAAGTTCATTTGACTTACCAAAGGAGGTACGTCATTAGTGTTGGAATTCTGCAAATAAGCCAATTCAGCAGGAAAGGAATCCCTTTGCATAATACTCATCAAATAATTAGATGCTGCCTTAACAGGGCCAGCATTAGACTTCTTGAACAGAAAGACAACCTTAAAAATCAAAGAAGTGTGATGAAGAAGTTTACTGTAGGAAGAAAACTTAGAGACATCTATTAGAGGAGGAGTGTCAACTTGTACAACAGCAGCATTGACAATGTCTCCCTTGAAACAGGAGGGAATACATCCCAAGTGACCCTTTGGCCAAGTATGAGGAGGCAACAACAACCATTCAGGCCCATAAACCCACCAATTAAATTTTTCCTTGAACGCCTGACTACAAGGTTTAGTTAGGAAATCAGCTATATTATGTTCAGAAGGAACATAAGTAAAGGAAATGGGTGTGAACTTGGCCTTGAAAGTTTCCAAAAGATTGGAAATTTCCTTCAATCTATTATTGACAAATATATTTTTCTTAGGAGCCTTGTTGGTCAGGATCCAAGAAAGGGCAACTTGACTATCAACAAAAAGAACCACTGATTCAACCAGTGGGGCAGACACCAGTCTTTCCTCAAAAATAGTGTTGAGGCATTTCAAAGATAGAAAAGTTGCCATAAGCTCCAAAGACGGTAAAGTTCTCTGTTTAATAGGAGCCACCTTGACCTTGGCAAATAGAAGAGAGGTAATAGACTCCTTTAATTTTCTTCCTTCTTCCCCTACATATATGGCGCATCCATAGGCTTCCTTGGAAGCATCAGCAAATACAAACAATTTAATGGAAAATTCTGTACAAAAGGTTTTCCTTTTAAAGGATAGGTTATTAACCTCCCTAAAAATTTCACATAACTTGTTCCATCTAACAAGTAACTCTATATCTAATTTCCAATCCCAATCCACCATCCTTTGGCACATATCTCTAATAAGGATTTTTCCATGCAAGTGCACAGGAGAGAAAAACCCTAAAGGATCAAATACAGAAGACAAGGAAGACAAAACTTGTCTTTTGGTCGAGTCATTCTTGTCAAGGGAAACATCCTTGATTCTCAAAGTATCATGATCCTTATTATAAATATAACCCAAGACTTTAACCTCCTCTTTATTGCAAACCACTTCTTGATCAAGAACAGAAAGAACAGAAGTCGAATTGCATGTCCATTCCCTGAGAGGTAAACCTCCATTGAGCATGATCTCATTAATCTTCTTGACCATTGTCTACATAAAATTTATCTTTGATTAAGGAGGCAGTTAGAGAGTCAGGCTGCAAAGAAAGATGGTGTTGAATAATGAAATTTAGAATGAAAGGAGAGCAAATGAAGCCAAAAATGATAGTATTATACCTGAAGGGTATATACTGGTTGTTAATCCTCCTGAAGAAACAGAACCTGTTACAATCAGCCTCATCCTTCAAATGGATCTGCAAGAAGGTTTTCATAACATCAGCCAAAATGACATGATTATTGGTCCTGAAATGCAACAAGAGAGAGAGAAGGTTGTTCATCAAGTCAACTCCCGGGAATGCAGCTTTATTTAAGGAAGGAGTTTTTCCTACTTTGAGAGAACAATTGAAAACTGGCCTTATTCTAGAAGTGGAAAGATCATCATCATTCAACACATGTCTATGGGGTATAAAGATTTGACCAGGGACTCTTTTAGTTACTGGCTCAATAATACCCAAGGCCTCTTGCTGGTCAAACACAGCTTCATAATCCTCTCTAAGCTCCTTTTGCTCCAGTTTGTCATAAACCCTTTGAGCTACAACTAGAGATATCTTAAGGTTAGAGGGAACAAGATCCACCAAATCCTTTTTCCACGGGATCTTCACATAGTAATGTCCATTCTTGAAGGAAATGGACTGTTTAAATTCATCAATGTGTAAATTATTAATATCCTGGGTCTGTTCCTCTTTAATATCAATGGACTCTAAAGAATAGAAATTGTCAAGACCATACTCAACATTAGAATTAATAAAGACTTCCTGCAAAGGATCAAATTGAGAACTTACAGGTTCTAAACAGAAGTTGACAAGAATCTTTCCTTTGCCTAACCTTTTGGGAAGAAAATATTTAACAGTCTTATAAGACTGGGTGAGGGAAGTGCCTTTCTCAGTTTTCTTTAGAGAAACTCCATTGGTCTTGAAAGAAGAATGATAGAAAACAAGTGAATCTCCATGATATTCCTCTAAGCAATTATAAGAATCCACTCCAAGGTCAGAGTCTGGTTTTATCCTCAAAGGCCTCTCCTTGCATTTGAAACTATCAATTCTCTTGGATTTCATTAGAGGGCATTTCAGGAATCCCCCTAATCATTCTCTTTAAGTAGAAAGGCTTCTCACTAGGAGGGATATATTGAGCCCCAGTCCCGTATGGAATGTAACCATCAGCAAGTTTGATAACCTTGCATGACAGGCTACCATACAAGGGGGCACTTTCAATTGAAAAGTTTGAAAAGTTTTGAAGAATATCATTACCCAGGATCCCTAAAACATTCAGTTGGTCTCCCTTCACTTTTGGAAAACTTGGCGAGACAAAAAATTGGTGATTATTCATACTAAGTAGTACAGAAGACAAAGAAGGAATTTGTAAGGACAAGTTGAATCCTTCAATGGCAAAGAACAAACTAAACAAATTCATCCCTGAAGGGAGTTTTAAGTTAGCAGTGTAGTTAAAATCTCTTTTATTCATTAGAGGTAAACCAAAGGAAGAAACTAACTTGTCCATAGGAGGACTTAAACAAGATCCAACTTTGTCCTCTACAAATTCCTTATTAATGATAGAAAACTGGGCTCCGGTGTCCAACAAAAAGAGACATTGGGCAGTTATCTTTCATCTGCTAATAGGAAGGGAGACCAAAGTAACAATGGAATCTGTTGAATTATGAAAATTAAACACTTTCCCTTCAGAAAGTGGTGTCTTACAAGCCATAGGACACATAGCTCCATGGTGCTCGGGTTTGTTGCAAACAAAACATTTGTAAGGCAGAGCAGCCCTTAACCCAGGGCATTCGAAAGAACCATGTCCATTATTTAGGCATCTATTGCACAGTCCTAACTAAGCTGCTCTAGCTTTCCTGTGCTCAAGGAATTTATATGAAGTATACTTCGAACTAGCATGGTCGGAAGCAGGGTAAAATTTACATCTACTAATAGACTTCTTAATGGGATTAGAATTGGCCTTAAAGGAGTCATCAACTCCCTTACTGGAATCAACTGGTTTTTTCAAGGAAATTTCCTTGAAAGCAAGTGAGCTGGTAGTAAGGCTTCGTTTAGGTTTGACACCAAGATCATCTGATCCCATTTTAAGTCTAACCAAAACTGACTGGTAAACTTCCTTGAGTTGGTTAAAATTGGGGTAATTAGAATTAATCACCCGAGACAATTCAATTAGAAAAAATTTAGGCAATTTAATTAAAATTAATTTACTTGTCAAGAGGAGGCCCTCGCTTCCTGGTCTAGTGAAATCTACCCCCAATTCCCTTAAGGTCTTGTAGCTTGGAATCTACAGACCTAATGTAACTTTCAAGGTCTCTCAAGAGTGAGACCTCCGGTGCATTAATAATGGAAATCAACACCTTATCAAGAATTTCTTCCTTGTTGAAATATAACTCATCAGGAAGAAGGAAACCAGAGTAAAAACTTGAACCATCCACTGGTAAATTCTCTACTAAATGGAAAGCCTCTCCTCTGAGGTATCCCTTCAAATAAATTAACTTCTGACTATAAGTCAGATTGGGGATACCAGCCAAGGCATTCAGAAAACCCTTTTTAAAGTTTAATTAAGCAAAAGGATTGCTGGAATCGTTCTCGAAATGTTGAAGAACAATAGGAGGAAGAGGAAGTTTTACAAAATTATCAGTGGACTTCTTTAGTTTTTCACCTATTTGAGATTAAAAAACTCCCCTTAACACTTGTCTCCGTTCCTTGTAAGGAGACAATTCGAGAAGAACGGACAGGCGGTAAGCTCTGGATTTCTCCATATCCTCGTCCTTTTCTTCTTCGGGGAGCAATTCTTGAATTTCCTCGTCCAAATCTTGTATTTTTGAAAGGAAATTCTCAATATGAATTAACATATCGTCAAGGACGGAAATAGATAAAGAATCAGATTTGGCATTGAGAGCTTTAAAGTCCTTAGAGATAAGCCCCTTTTTATGAGCTCTCTGTCTTCGGAATTTTTGCAAAACTTCCGAATCGGACAATGTCTTATCGTGGCTAGCCATAACGCCGCCAACCAAACAATTCGTCACAAATACACGAGCAAAATAGTCATGCCGAAAACCGTCTTATGGACTAAACACAACGAAGATAGAAATTAAGTAAAAATAATTTTGATTTAAATACTAGCTTAAATTGGATAAAGGCAACAAATCAAAGAAACCACGACAATATAACAATAGAGGCCACCAAGAATAGAGAACTATTCGGAAATTTCCAAAAGTTCACGAGAAAAACAAGATACCAAACCCGGCAAATTTCCCGAAAGTTAACAAGGTCCTCAAACGAGGAAATTAATAAAACCGAAAAAACTCGGTATAAAGAACAGGAAACCGGACTTCGTACCCACACACTATCGTAACCTTTATAAAAAAAAAACGCTTACATAGCGGCTTACAACACAAAGGGGTAATTAGTTAGTCGAAATCGACTACTAAAGTTAAATTTAAATATTTACGTAAATTCTCAAATTCCGAGAATTCCGATTAGTTAGAGAAGACCTTTTAATATTATGTTGTAATTGATTGACCACAAACCGCGAACGTTAGAGAACTTACCTGGTTGAGTTCTCTAACTTTCGTCGGAACTAAAAGTGTATTCTTGAGACTTCGATGTAATTGTAGAAATCCCTTGCCGAGGTTTGTTTATCCTTCTGGTACCAGAGTTGAAGCTTGTCTGGCGTTCAGTTGACAAAACGTAGTCTGGTTCGGCTGGGATTCTTACGAGCCCGTAAAACGGCTTCGAAGCCACGGGACAACTGATACTTTAAGTAAGTTCTCAAAGTTCCCGATTTGTTAATCAAAATTACAACATAGGCTTAAATAAATAATAAAGAGGGAGGGGAGTTTAATAATATATTAATTAAAATTACGATAGTGTGGTACGAAGTTACAGGAAAGGTTCCCGATTCGAAATTAAACAAGCTTTCGGGAAATTGCCGTAGCTCAATAAACAATGTAATTCCCGTAACAACAATTACCACAATAGAAAATTTATTCAATGATATCCTGACATTGCTAATCCATTAAGTTCTTTGTTGAGGAAGGACTCAAAGTTTATGTGGGGATCTGCACAACAGCAAGCTTTTGACAAGTTGAAAGATAAACTCACGAGTTCTCCAATTTCAATATTTCCAGACTATGATAAAGAATTCATTTCTTTGCACTGATGCATCTGACATAGGATTAGAAGGAATACTTATGCAAGAGAGAAATGGAACTTCGAAACCATTAGCTTACTTTGTAATAGTGCAGAGAGAAACTACTCTATAACAGAAAGAGAACCATTGGAGTCACCTATGTCTGAGAATGGATATGAATATGTATTTGTTGCCAATGATTATTTTTCAAGATTTTGTATTTTACAACCCATTCTAAATAAGAAAGCTGGAGCTATTGCTTCAGTAATCTATGATCAGATAATCTGTAATTTTACTACACCTAAGATCTTAGATCCAGATAATGAAACTGAATTTAATAACAAATTCTTGGAAAAATTATGTAGTTTGTTTAAAATAAAGAAAATAAATATTTTTGTGAATCATCCACAAAGTAATGGAGCTGTAGAGAGGTTAGATAAGAAAATTATTACATGTCTTAGAAGTATGATAAGTCCTCAAATTATAACTTGGGGTACTTGGATTCCTTGTGTTAAATGTACTCTGAACAACCAAATTAACATAGCAACAGGTGAAACACCTCATTTCATTATTTTGGGGGAAGACAAAACTCTTCCATATGAAATCTTGACTGCAGAGCAGAAACCTGTGTATAATATAGATGATTATATCTCAAATAGGATAAATACTTTTCAAAGTATTCACCAAAGAGTTAGGGAACATATGCAGGAGTATTCACAAGAGATGAAAAAGCAACAACACAAAATAGCACATAAACTAGAATTAGAAATAGGAGATTTAGTCATGGTCAAACTACATTCACCCTATAATAAACTTTCACCAAGGTACTCAGGTCCATATAGGGTAATTGATTCTGCAGGTGGAAATAAATATAATCTCTTACACTTGGAAAGTAGGGAAGAATTGATAGGCCATTTAGATGATATGAAGAAGGTTAAATTGCAGTTCTGTGAAGATGGATGTTGCGATACCCTATGTGTCAATTTTAATGAACTAGAAGATTATAGAAAATATTTTGATAAAATCTTATGTGAATTGAATATTTATCTTGATACAATTTTCAGATGAAGACTGCCATATTATTTTTTATATACTTGGTGAGTGCCCTGGACTGGAATCCAATTTATCCTGGAGCATTGGTACAACATCAAGATAGCCTAATATTGGTAGACAAGCTTATTAGGATAGTTCTTGATTACTATAATTAAGGATAATGTTGACTCCTTGAGAGTGAATTTGAAATTATTAAAAGAGAATATTTCCAGTAAAAATTTTCAAAAGAAACTTGAAAATAAGATAAAGGAGATAGAACATAAACTTGATGTCATAGCACACAGGAACCCACAGTCGGAGAAAATAAACTTAGAATAAAGAAGAGGGCTACAGTTGATAGCCGAAATATAGGATTCTTCTTTATTTTAAGTTTATTTTCTCCGACTGTGGGTTCCTGTGTGTCATTTACAAATGTGCTACTACATTTCTGTTTAGAAATTGATGTCATAGATTCAAATTTCAAAAGAAATTATAGACAAAAGAGAAGTATGGTAGTTGTGGCTTTAGGAGCTCTTGCTGGATTGGGAATATCCAATTTTGCCTTTCTTGCTGATTTTAAATCTTCTATGAATAAATTCAATGAGGTTGCAAAAGATAATAATTTACAAACAAGTGTAAAGAACATTGAAGAACTGATGTCTGAAATTACAGATAATTTAGAGAATCTCAGTTTAAAACAAAGTGAACGGGAGCATACAATACCTCTTTTCTTATTACTTGATACTATGCATTTGAAATTATCTGAGATGCAAATTCACTTGGAATCTTTTGTGCAAGATTTAGTTCTAGTAAGTTCCGGTCAAGTAATATCTTCTCTTCTTGCAATACCTCAAATTATAAGAATAATAACTGAGCAAAGAAGGATTGGAACTTTAAACCTTTCTTTGATGAAGCTAATGTGGCATTCTATTACCCTTTATTAACTGTATATTTAAATGTTTCCTCAGTGATAATAGAAATTCCTTTTTCTTCTAGCTTTAGATTCAATATATCTAAATTGATACGCTTCCCTGTGGAGGTAAATGGTTCATTATATGAAGTGGATGTTCCAGTTGTAGATCCATTCAACTACATCCTTTCTGTAGACAACCTAAAGGAGAGCATAATCTCTAATAATAAAGTTAAACGATTGTAAAATAGTTAATAAGAATCTTTATCTTTGTCATTCTTCCCTTTTTGTGTTTCGTGAAGCTTTGAGAAACTTATGTGAAGCTTCTCTGGTTAGAAATATGTCTGTGATGAATAATTGTCATTACAAGAAAATTTTGGTAGGCCAGATTTCTCATAGTAACATACAAGGTTCCCGTTATCTATTTTTTCCTATTAAGACCAAAAATTCTATTAATTGTCCAGTTTAAGTCCTAAATTGGAATTGGTTGAAAGTCTTATCTCAGTTTTTTACACCTGTGAATTACATGGAGGCATATTTTCCACTATTGTTAATACCCTTAATACCATGCATTTAACTGAAGATTCATATATTTCAACTATAATATCTGGTATCGCAAACTTATTTAATTCTCTGATTGATGGTACAATGATGTCTTGCGTAATCATGTCTTGAATAAGGTTATCTAAAACCATGCGTTTACTACGTGGCATTCTGTATACGGGAATGTAACGTGATTTAGAGTTTTCACGAAGGATTATATGATGTTGAACGATATTAGTAACTCCAAGGGGTTCACCTGGAGTGGAAATAGTACAGTATGTCTGAACATGTTGCAAAGTGCAAGCAAGTCTGCTTGTGCATCAGGGAAGTCTATGGGGTTGAAATGTGATGTATCAATGGGTTCTTGTGCTGTGGGCACGTCGGAAATTGTGGTACAAACTTGAGAAGTAGGGAATTGGTCATCCATGACTTTGATGCGTGAGGGATATACTTCGAAATCGCAAATGTTTGTACCAACTGTGATATAGAGGGGTGCGTTAGTGTCAGCGGCAACTTAAATGTAATTATGACCTTTCTTTGGCGTAGAGTTGATATCTGAAAGGAGACAAATACCATTACCACGGCAATTTCTTGGCATACAAAGTATATCGGTGTCTTGTGCTTGAAAAACACGTAGATTTATCTCTGTATACTCACGATGGGACAGCGTCTTTTGGCTGATAAGTACTGCGTGAGTGTGTTTGAATGTATATAACATTTCTGAGACTGGGATGAATTTGGTGTTGAACTCCTCTAAGAGGGGCAAGATGATGTCCTCAGGCGGCGAAAAACCAACGGTACTTATTGAGTGTTTTGTCCTGAGATATGCTGATTTGGACATGCGGGAGGAGGTAGTGCGTCTGTTATGTTTGGAAAGCATATCCACAGCTGTCAGAAAAGTAGAAGAGTTAGAGTCGTGGGGAGGGGTTGGAGTGGTTGAACACTGAAAACTCTGTTGTGTGAAAGTGGTGGAACAAATTGCACTAGCAGCTTGTGCATCCTCGTGTGGTTAAGCGGAGCAAATTTGAATGGAGGGGGTACAAGCAACTGAGAAGTTGCTGGTGGTAATGCAGGGAGGAAATTATTTGCATAAATTATACCATTTTGAGCAGGGTAAATGACTATGTTATGTTGCTTCATAAATGTTAAACCTATGAGGATATCAGCAGAAAAGTAAACGTCAGCTACGTAGGCGGTAACTGGAATGGATAGGCACTCATCTTTGAAGCAAATATCTTGGGAGAATTGACCAATTATCGGGAATTGTAGACCATCTACATTGCAAAGATTGACGTTGGGAGGTTTCAAAATGGTGACACGTTTAGTTGCAGTGCGGAATTTATGAAAAATGTGTGATGACATTATGTTAACTGGGGAACCCGCGTCAAGAAAGATTGTGACTTTGGTATTGCAAGACGTAGCACTGAACGTTAAGGAATGGGAAGACATGTCTGAGATACCCATTGTATGTACAGGTAAAGTGGATGAGTGAATTTCCGGGTATGGAGTAACTATCCTTGATGTGCACTGAGTCTTGGTATTCTGTAGTCATAAAGAAAATATGTTACATAAATGCCTTGCAAGAGAATGATCTGGGGAGTTTGGTCTGTGTTGTCTCCGTGCTAACAGCACACGGCAACGATTCCTCGTGTGGAAACATGTACCATGATAATCGCAGTGTTGATTTGGTTGTGAAGGTTTTTGTGGTAACATGTGTTTGCGAGGTGTCCTGGTTTGTGGCAGTATATACAAACCAGTTGTGCTTTTGATAGAGAGCGTTGGCATGAACGATGTCTAGTGCAAAATCTGTCTTGAGCCAGTATTATGTGAGGGTAACCGTATGACCTGGGCTATTGTAAAGGTGGGAGTACTTATTGGCTTTGGATTTGAGTGGTAGCTTTGTCCGTTTTAGAGAATTTCCTCAATAATTCGCTTAGTGTGATGCCTGGAGTGAATGGAATAGTACAAGTTCTCTAGAGAGTGGGTGTATATGGGATAATAGTCGAAAGTATGCAATGAGTGAGACTACGTGTTCGAATGAGATTTTGTCTTCAGAGACCTTGTCTGAGTTGGTTTTTCACCGCCTGAGTACACTTTCTTACCCCTTTTAGAGGAATTTAACACCAAATTTATCCCAGTCTCAGAAGTGTTATCTATATTTAAACACACATATGCAGTGCTTGTCAGACCAAAAACGCTGTTCCCTTATAAGTATACAAAGACACATATACAATTTTTCAAGCATAAGACACCGATGTGCTTTGTATGCCAGACACTTGCCGTGTCAATGACATTTCCCTCCTTTTACCCATCAGCTCTACATCAAAGAAAGGTCATATTTACATTTTAATTGCCATTGGCACTAACGGACCCCTCCATAATTTTAGGAGCGAGAGCCTGGAAGCTGGGAATCGGGGGTTTTGGGTGCGGAAGTAAAAGATGAGTGGGTAATTCTAATCTAACCGACTAAGCCAAACCTAACCTAGCCTACCCAATCCCACACATGCATATCCCACCACTATAACCATCGTCTTGAAACTAAAGGTCGTGGCCCTGCAGGGTAAACGTTGACTGGCAAAAAGATTCACGTAACACTCGTGGATACGTATGATTGGCTAGAAAGAAAATAGGCATAACTCGAAAAAGCGCTATCTACTACGGATATGTTATAGAAGAAAAGTGTGTTAGAATAGTCCAAAATAATATATATATATATATATATATGTATGTATATATGTATATATATATATATATACATATATATGTATATATACATATTTATGTATATATGTATATATATATATATATATATATATATATATATATATATATATATATATACATTTTAACAACCACAATGCACTTTAATTCTAAGCCATCAACATCGGGAAACCCAATGGAGGCCACAACCGGAAACTGAAATGTGGTACTGACGAGGACTTGAACTCAGCTATCACATGACAAGTGACGCAGTGATTTACCAACTACGCTATCAAGAGAGATATAAGTCAAGCGCACTATTCCTTATATATATTTGTATGCTCGAGTACATACATATATGAAATTTTGTGTTCAACCCATCTGCACTATGATAGTACAATTGGAAGTATACAAACGCGGGAAAGTATTTGTACAACACTGAATAGGTCCCAGTGATTAGAGATACATTTTAACAACCACAATGCACTTTAATTCTAAGCCATCAACATCGGGAGACTCAATGGAGGCCACAACCAGAAATTGAAATGTGGTACTGCCGAGGACTCGAACTCAGCTATCACATGACAAGTGACGCAGTGACTTACCAACTACGCTATGAAGAGAGATATAAGTCAAGCGCAATATTCATATATGTGTATGTACTCGAGCATGCAAATATATATAAGGAATATTGCGCTTGACGTATATCTCTCTTCATAGCGTAGTTGGTAACTCACTGCGTCACTTGTCATGTGATAGCTGAGTTCGAGTCCTCGGCAGTACCACATTTCAATTTCTGGTTGTGGCCTCCATATACATATATATATGTATATATATATATATATATATATGTATATACATATATATATACATATATATATTTATATATATATATATATATATATGTATATACATATATATATATATATATATATATAGAGAGAGAGAGAGAGAGAGAGACTGATAGATATACATACATACATATATACATACATACATACATAAACATACATATATCCATACATACATACATACATGATTTGTATTTTCTCTTTGCCCTTTGTATTGCTAAAGGAGGAGCGAAATGGCTTGTGAAGGTTATGTGAACCTTGAGGATCGTCTCAGGATGTGTGAGGAGGAAATTTGTCTTCTCAGGAGTGCGCTCTATGAGAAGAGTGAACCCTCCCCACAACCCAAAGAGCGTTCCACTTCTTCTCCTTCTGTCACTGCCGTTAGCGAGTGGCGCTCCGCGAGGTCCCGTTTGTCGAGCTCGCGTTCGGAAGGTGTGTGCCCTGTGGAGCAACTGCTGGCTCTAGCCAATCGTTTTGCTCTACTGGAGGATGAAGTGGCTGAAAATCAGGAGTTCTTGGTGATGGGGGACTCCATGGTGCGAGGCTATGACGACATCCTGCAGCAGAAGAATAAACGACGTTGCAAGCTTATATACCAACTGGGCAGTGGGATCGCCGATTGTACCCAGTCCATCAGGGAGCAAGGACGGACGAACACGGTTACGATTGTTCATACGGGAAGTAACGATGTAGGTAGGGTGAGATCAGAGAATCTTGTTTGGATTTACAGGGTACTCCTTCAGGAGATGAAGGAACGTGGGAGCCGTCACGTAGTCTGTGGGATCCTCCCGAGAATCTACGCAGGCTCGTGTTGGAACAGTTGAGCCATAGGAATCAATGATAGGATATCGCAGTTGTGCACACAATTAGGATACCACTTTCTTGATCCTTGGTATCTCTTTTCCAGGCGTCATGACCTTTACGCTTCTGATGGGATCCACCTTACCCTCAGAGGCAAATATATTCTTACAAACCTTATTGTGGGAGTTTGTAATGAACTAGTTCCTTTTTTTGGGGTAGAACCCCAAAGGGAAGGGGAAATAGAGCGTACTTTTGAAAACAGAGTAGAGTATAGCATTAATATAGAACAATATGCCAGTATATGACAAAATAAAATTTTAGGATATAATGTCGGTAGAGGACGAAATGTTACATTAGGATGCAATGTCATAAGACAAAATGTCACGATGGGATGTAACGACAGTGGAGGACAAAATATCACGATGGGATGTAATGATGCTGGAGGAGAAAATATCACGGTAGGATATAATGTCAGTGGAGGACAAAATATAATTTTAAGGAAGGGATACCGGACAGAATGTCAATGAAGGCCAAAATATCACGATGGAATGTAATGACAGTGGAAGACAAAAGATCACGATGGGATGTAATTATAGTGGAGGAAAAAATATCACTGTAGGATGTAATGTCACTGGAGAACAAAATATAATTTTAGGAAGAGATGCAGGACAGAATGTCAATGAACGACGGGAGACCGGTGTGAATCGCGTTGACGTAGGGGGACAAAGTGTACAAAAGAGATCGGATGACCGTAAGCGATCAGATGTCCGTGATGGGGGAAATGGTAATTTTGATGGGAGAAATGTTAATGAGGCATTAAATGGCAATGAAGGACCAAATAATAATATAGAGCAAGTTATAAATAAAAAACAAAATGATGATGTAGGACATGATATTGAAACTCAAAGCGTGTCAAAAAGAAATAATCACAAGTTTCTTAAAACCATGTACTTTAATGTTCGTAGTTTTAGAAACAAATTTTAAGAAATACAGGCGTATGTCAAAAGCGAAAATCTCAATATCATAGGAATAACCGAGACATGGTTAAAT
>NC_134807.1:49178754-49191254 GCF_046742065.1 Oratosquilla oratoria
GGCCACCCAGGCAGTACATTTAACTGAGTGTAATGGACGCTCAAGAATATCCTCTGGTGGTGCTGTGCCCCAGAAAATACAGTTTTTACTGTTCACGTGGCCAGACAGAAGAAAATGTGCCTCATCTGAGAACCACACATCATCAAGAAAGTCGAGATTCACATCAATTTTGTCACAAAACCATTGACACATAACGACTCTTTTGTCCTTGTCTGCCTGTGTCAACTTCTGTTTGATCTGAATTCTGTATGCATACAGGTGAAGGTCCTTTTTCAGTATCCGTCTAACTGATTCCCGTGCAATGCCTAGCTCTTGGCTCCGACGTCGGATAGACTTCTTCGGGCTGCGACCAACAGAGTCCCTGACAGCAGCAACATTTTCAGCGGCCCTTGCACTCAAATGCCGTCCAGTTCTCACCTCTCCAGCTTTAGAGCTCAGTTTTTGCACACTTCCTGATCTCCTGAACTTATTCACCTATCGGTAAATCTGACTTTTATCTGGATAATCGTTAAAGTTAAACTCGCTTCGGAATCTTGCTTGAACTGATTTGAACGATTTCGTCTCAAAATAGGTCTCAACGCAAAATGTTTTTTGTTCAGTTGTCCAAGGTATTTTTAGTACTGGCTGTTATTTTCTTTTGTTGTTATTTTCTTCTCTAGTGGAATCTGCAACATAAAACGAATTGGATTACTTTTCACGATTTTATTTGCTATGATATGGGTTGCACTCATTTTGGGTCACCCGGTATTTGCTTTTTTTTGTCATCATTGTCTGTCTGTCTGATTTTCATTTATTATTAGTTATATGTCAATTTATTATTATTTACTATTTACCTGTTTGTTTATTACTTAACTATACCTATGCATTTATTTATGTATTTTATTTGTTATTTACATTATTATAGTTTTTATTTACTGTTTTATTAATATGATTTTTTTTCGCACCCGACCTAGATATGGATCAAAAGTCTCCTGTCGGCATGCTCCGCCTTTGTAATCCTTTGTAATATATATATATATATATATATATATATTATATATATATATATATAATATATACATATATATGTATATATATATCATATATATATATTATATATATATATATATGTGTGTGTGTGTGTGTGTGTGTGTGTGTGTGTGTGTGTGTGTGTGTGTATAACGCCCCTCGATTATTCTCAATTACTGATCTCATGAGTACGGCTTAACGAATGGACGAAAGAATATATATATACATATACATACATACATACATATATATATATATATATATATATAAATATATATATATATGTATATGTATATACATGTATAAATATATATATATATATATATATATATTAGTGATTATGTATTGTGACAAATTTGAGGAGAGAAAGGAAAGGGAGACACGGTAAGAGCTCTGAGTTTGGTAACAAAACTCAGAGCTCTTATTGTGTTCCCGTTTCCTCTCTGTCCTCATATATATATATATATATATATATATATATATATATATATATACATATATGCATATATATATGTCTAAATATATATATATGCATATATATGTATGTTTGTATATATACATGTCTACATATATATATATATATATATATATATATACATATGTATGTATATATATATATACATATATATACATATGTATGTATATATATATTTATACATATATATATATGGAAAGAAATTAGAGAGGAAGAGGAGGCGAATCAAGTAGGGAAGAAAGGTAAAAGGTACAGATGGAGAGATGATAATGGAAGAGATGGCAGTGAGGGGAAGATGGGCAGAATATTTTAGGGAGTTGCTGAATGTGAAGGAGGATAGGGAAGGAAAGATAGCTGCAGTGGGAAATGCGAAGAAAATGAGAGTGATGAGAGAGGAGAATGGAGGAGAAATAAGGAAGGATGAAGTGAAGGCAGTTGTAAAGATGATGAAAGCAGGTAAGGCACCTGGTCTGGATGGATGCCATGCAGAATGTCTGAAAAAGGGAGGTTTAGTGATGGTGGACTGGTTGGTGAGGTTATCTAATGTTTGCTGGAGAGGGTAGAGTACCGGAGGACTGGAGAAGTGCCTGTATAGTTCCTCTTTACAAGGGAAAAGGGGACAAGTGTGAATGTAGTAATTTCAGAGGGATTAGCCTGTTGAGTGTAGTAGGGAAGGCTTATGGGAGGATCTTAATTGAGAGGATTAGGAGAGGAACAGAAGGAGTAATTGGTGAGGAACAGTGTGGATTTAGGACGGGTAGAGGTTGTGTAGATTAGATCTTTGTGGTAAGACAGATATGTGAGAAAGCTATAGGAAAGGGGAAGGATGTTTTTTGGGCTTTTATGGATCTGGAAAAGGCTTATGATAGGGTAGACAGAAAGGCACTGTGGGAGGTTATGCAGATTTATGGGAGGAGGAAAGCTTTTGGAGCTGTCAAGAGTTTTTTATGAGAGTAGTAGAGCATGTGTTAGGATTAGAAAATGGAGAGAGTGAGTGGTTTAAAGTAAAGGTGGGACTTCAAGGATGCGTTATGTCGCCCTGGCTGTTTCAACTTATACATGGATGGGGTGGTGCGAGAGGTGAATGCTAGGGTAGTGAGTCAGGATTGGAGATGGTTAAAGAAAATGGAGAAAAGTGGGAGGTGCGCCAGCTGTTGTTTGCGGACGACACTGCGCTTGTGGCAGGGTCAGAGGAGGGATTGAGAGAACTGGTGGCAGAGTTTGGAGAGTATGTGATAGAAGAAAGCTAAAGATAAATGTGGGTAAAAGTAAGGTGATGAGATGTACAAGGGAAAGTCGCAGTAGACTGGAAGTGAACATTAAGGAGAGCGACTGGAGGAAGTGGATAGTTTTAGATACTTGGGTGCAAGTGTAGCAGGAAAAGGAGGAGTGAAGGTGGAGGTAGAATGTAGATTGAGAGAAGCGAGTAAATGCCTTGGTGGTTTAAAGAGTGTAATGAGGAATAGACATTTGGGAATGGATGCGAAGAGGAGACTGTATGAAGGAGTGATTGTGCCAACAGCACTGTATGGGGCAGAAACGTGGAATATAAGAGAAGAGAGAGAAGGAGTTTGAATGTGAGATGAGGTGTCTGAGAAGTATGGTGGGGGTTACTAGGCTGGAAGAGTGAGAAATGAGGAGGTGAGGAGGAGAACAGGGGCGAAAAAGGATTTGGGAGATAGGGTTGATGAAAGAATATTAGGATGGTTTGGACACATGGAAAGAATGAGTGAAGAAAGACTAGTAAAAGAGGTATGGAAGGCAGATGTGGAGGGAGTGAACATGAGGGGACGTCCTAGGATGAGGTGGATTGGGTGAAGGGGGCTTTGGGGAAGAGGGGAATGTCTGTTGAGGAAGGAAAGGAGAGTGACGGAAGACAGAGTGAGTGGAGAATGGTTGTATATGGATGATGTTGTGACTGCATGAGAGGAATGGGCGGGGGGGTGGGGTGGGGGTGTGTGAGTAAATTTTGCCGCAGCCCGAAGGGATTTCTCCCCGTCCTCGCCTTATATGCAAAGGGGGCCGGCGAGGGGGGCTCGCCGATTAAATGAAGCGGCCTTGCTGTGGATGTACTGTTTTCTTGCGACACTGCTTCTGACCCAGGGCGGTGGGCAGGGTGCAGGGATGACCCGTCATCCAGGAGGTGCTCAGATGAGAGGAAGGGTGGGAGTGGTGTGGAGTGTATTTAGGGATGAAATGGGTGGAGTGTTTTTATGCCTTTCCCTTTTTAGCTACCTCCCTTGGAAGGGGGAAAAAGCCTTGGTATATGTATGTACGTATATATATATATATATATATATATATATATATACATATAAAATATATATATATATATATATATATATGTATGTATAAGTCTATTGTCTCCAATATTTCATTTTCATGTCCATAATAATGCTTTAAGAATGGCGAAACGACGGAACGTACAATATGAACTTCGGTAAACTTTTGTTCTGACTTCGTGAAGAAGAAATATTCTTTATTCCTAGGGATGAATCTCTTACCAATATTCTAATTCTTGCACAAGCAGAGGTGAAATTTAGATTATATATACATATATATATATATATATATATATATATATATACATACATATATATACATATATATTTATATATATATATATATATATATATGTATTTATATGTATCTGTACATATATGTATTTATATGTATCTGGATATCCAACCGCGGCTCCTGCACTAGCAAACTTGCTAAATGGCTGGCGGATCTTTTATCCCCGTACGTTGGGAATTTCTCTAACTCTCATATCACAAATTCATGTGATTTTATTTCTAAGATCAAAAACATGAAAGTACAGGGTTTAAGGCTCCTCAGTCTTGATGTTTCCTCGTTATTTACGAATATTAATGTCGATGATGTACTTACTTTTTTGGAAACCAAACTGCAACAGTTTCAAGACATTTTCCCCCTCCCTGTCAACAAAATTCTTGCTTTAGTTCGCCTTTGTGTTTCTTCAAATGTTTTTTTCCTTTCAAGACCAGTTCTTCCGTCAAAAATTCGGTTGCAGTATGGGTTCCAATTTGTTTCCTGTTTTGGCCAATTTATACGTGGAGTATTTTGAGTGTACCCTTTTGCCCAGCATCAAACCGCCCAAAATGATTTGGCTCATGTACGTAGACGATATCTTTTCGGCGTTGGATGACAGTTGGGGCCCATTTGAAGTGTTCCATGATAAATTGAACCAATTGACCCCGAATCTTAAATTTAAAGTTGAATGGGAAGAAGGACACCAAATCCCTTTCTTGGATATTTTGATAAGAAGAACTGATGATAATTTATTCTTTACAGTGTACCGTAAGCCCACCCACTCAGGGAGTTACCTTCACTTTTTTAGCAATCACCCTGACAATGTTAAGAAAAGTGTTGCCTCTGGCCTTTTCTTGAGGGCTTTCAGGATTTGCAGTCCTCAATTTCTGGACCATGAGATTGAGGGGATCAAATGTCAACTTGAGAAGTTGGCTTATCCACCTTGGTTTCTGGACCAAGCCCTCAGTAAGGCTAGGGCCAACCATTTTAAAACTTCCGTCCCCTCAAGTTTTCACCGCTCCTTTAAGGACATTTTAAAAATTCCATTCAATAATACCATCAGTTCTTCTACTAAGTTGTTTCCTCATGAACGTCTCACTATTGCCTATCACTATCCTAACACCGTGCGTTAGCAAATTGTGAACGTTCAACAAAAACCGAAGGAAGTTGAGTCACCTGGTGTTTATTGTTTGTCCTGCAAAGATTGTGATTTAGTTTACTTGGGTCAAACCGGGAGAGACTTGAACACTAGATTGGCAGAACATAAAAGGTCAATTAAGTATGGGCAAGAAAATTCGGCTGTGTTTCTTCATGTCAAAAATAAGAATCATTCTTTCGACTGGGGTAAGGTCATATTAGTGTTCAAGTCCCACTGCGGTTTCAGGAGGAAAATAGTCGAATCAGCATTATATGTATATATATATATATATATATATATATATATATATATATATATATATATATATGTATATATATGTATGACGTCAGTGGAGTAGAAAACACCGGAGTATTAGTCTTGATTTTATTCCTGACTAGTTTCGCAGGTATGTTTTTGCAAAGGAATGGTGTACAAACAGGCTGTGGGCATTTTATACATGGGGTGGACCTCACTACCTCCCCGTGTTACCGTAGTTGGGGACAAGTGTGAACATTCATTGTTTAACATGTAAATATGATGACAACACTGATAACTACAAAGAAAATATTAATAGTAGTTGTAACAATAATAATGATAATAATAACAATGATAATAAAAAATAAAATTCAAATATTTAATGATAATAACAATAATAATTATGATGATAATAAAAAAATATAATAACAATAATAATGATAATAGTAATAATAATAACAATGAAAACAGAAATAATAGTGATGATATTAACAATAATAATGTTGAAAATAAATAGTAATAAATAATATTAAAAGAATAATAATCATAATAAAACGAAGAGAATAATATTTAAGTGGTGAAGGAACAATGTAGAAATAATGGAGGATATGTGAATTGGTAGCATTTGAAATAAAGTATGGTAGCATGGTATAAGAAGGAACGTCAAAGTAAAAGGAAGAAAGCTGGAAAGGATAGGTAGAAGTGGGAAAAGGGTATCTACTTAGAGTCATTCCTGGAGGGCAAGTGTCGCGGTAGATCATGTCCATTTTAAGTCACCAGTTCTCTTGTTTGTGTTTTTGTGGTTGGCAATGTAAAGTGATTCAATTATTTTCCGTTGTTTCTTGTGTAGTCCTTTAGCTAGAATGGTGGATCCCTCCCAGTTTAGTAGGTGTCCCTCTGTGTCTATGTGGTTAACTAGAGCGTTTGTTTCTCGGTGGTGTCTAATGTCCGTTTTGTGTTCCCTGAGTCTGTTGGTGAGTCCTCTGTATGTCTCTCCGTAGTATGCACAGTCGCATCCTTTGCAGGGAATTTTTTAAACGATGCTATTGTCACGGTTCGTCTTGCTTCTGTTTGTGGTCAAGTGTCCTATTTTCTTCCCTATGTCATTTACTATGATGAGTCCTGTCTGTCTCAACGTCTTGGAAAGCATGTGAGAGAGGCCAGAGTTAGGAACCACAAGGTATCGTGAATCTGTCCTCTCTTCACTTTCCTTCCTCTGTCTGATTTTAATGGCTTTCCGTAGTGACGTCCCTAACATGCCCTCTGGGTACCTTAGGTTCCTGAATGCATCGGTTATGTATTCAATTTCTTCTTGTAAATACTCTTCGCTGCATATTCTAAGAGCCCTAAGGTAAAACCTAATGATAACCCCTGATTTGGTCTTTTCGTCATGTGCGCTAAAATAGTGGAGGAAGTCATCTTTGTTTGTCGGTTTACGGTATACCTTGAACCTAGCGCTGTCGTCCGATCTGATGACGACAGTGTCTAGGAAAGGTAGGGAACCGTTGGTCTCTTCCTCTACTGTGAATTTAATTCTTTGGTGTACGTTATTCAGTTGTTCTAGTAGGTTTCTTGTGTTGTTTATTTTGTGTGAAATGAAGAGGATGTCGTCAACATAACGGTAGCACTTGGAGTTATCTGTGATGGTATGTAGAAAATGGTCCCTTTCCAAAGTCTCCATGTAGAGCGATGCTGCCACCGCACTCAATGGAGACCCCATTGGAAGCCCTTCATGCTGTTTGTATTCTGTTTCAAATGAACCAAACTTCATGCATTTTTCTACTAACTCCAAGTAGTCACGCTTGTTGACGGGTAAGTTGTCGGTGTCAATGTGTTTTACTGTCTCTTTAACAGCCCGAAGGGCACCATCTATTGTTACGTTCGTGTAGAGGGAAGTAATGTCAAAGCCTACCAGTCGTTGATCTGTGAAGTCAAATGTGTTTAGTTTATCTATTCGGTCGGAAGAGTTTCTAAGGTGTATTCCGCTAATGCTACCTAAGGAGGATGAAAGGGGTTTGGCCAATTGCTTGGCTAGTCTATGGGGTGCGCTTCCTATGCCAGAAGTTATAGGTCGGAGGGGAATGTCTTGTTTGTGGATTTTCGGAAGTCCTTTCATAGATGGGATTGTTGGGTCTTCCTCCAGGAGGTAGAGGAGTCTTTTCCCCTTTTCCGTTCTTTTAAGGATTCTCCTGATGTCGGTGTTGAACCTCTTGGCTTCTTCACTGGCTGTGCCGTCCCTTTGTTTGCAATATGTGGTTTGGTCAGAGAGTAAACGTTCCATTTTGTTGGTGTAGTCCCTCTTGTTCAAGATGACAACGCCACCACCTTTGTAGGCGGTCGTGATGATGATGTTGTCATTGTCAAGAAGTTCTTGAAGGGTACGGACGTATCTCCTGGGGATGGTCTTGCTGTTGTTCCTGGCTGCAATGGAACAGCATAATAGATCACCTTGTTTGAAGCCGGACTTGATGTCGCTGTCCTTCCAGTTGTAGTCCTTGCCTATGTAATCGTTCAATTTCTTTGGGTTTATGTTAATGCTGAATTTCAGACCAAGGGAAAGGGCTTCCATTTGGGTGTGCGTAGGGTTGTAGTCGGATAGGTTGTTGATGAGAATCTGTCTACCCACTTCTTTCCATTTGCTTGTGTTGCACAGTCGTAGCAGTATCCTCTCAAGTTCTACCTTTTGTTCTTGCTTTTCCTTCTCGAGTTCTTCAATGAATTCTGGGGGAAGTGTGTAGTTCTGGACCTTGTTCCTGATAACTTCGGCTTCGTGTCTGAGTGTTTCTCTAGCTTCCTTCAGGTATTTTCTGGCTGAAGAAAATGTCTTAAATAGACGAAAACGTTCGGTCACCTTTCATTTTATTTTCCAAGTGATTTTATTACACACACACACACACACACACACACACACACACACACACACACACACACACACACACACACACACACACACACACACACACACACACACACACACACACACCCACACACACACACCCACACACACACACACACACACACACACTCACACCCACACACCCACACACACACACACACACACACACACACACACACACACACACACACACACACACACACACACACACACACACACACACACACACACATATATATATATATATATATATATATGTGTGTGTGTGTGTGTGTGTGTGTGTGTGTGTGTGTGTGTGTGTGTGTGTGTGTGTGTGTGTGTGTGTGTGTGTGTGTGTGTGTGTGTGTGTGTGTGTGTGTGTGTGTGTGTGGTGTGATTAGGAGAGGAACAGAGGGAGTAATTAGTGAGGAACAGTGTGGATTTAGGACGGGTAGAGG
The DNA here is from genome assembly GCF_046742065.1 of Oratosquilla oratoria. Lineage (NCBI taxonomy): Eukaryota > Metazoa > Arthropoda > Malacostraca > Stomatopoda > Squillidae > Oratosquilla > Oratosquilla oratoria. The sequence continues at coordinate 49,187,514 of NC_134807.1, forward strand.
TTGTGTAGATCAGATCTTTGTGGTAAGACAAATATGTGAAAAAGCTATAGGAAAGGGGAAGGATGTTTTTTGGGCTTTTATGGATCTGGAAAAGGCTTATGATAGGGTAGACAGAAAGGCACTGTGGGAGGTTATGCAGATACATGGGATAGGAGGAAAGCTTCTAGGAGCTGTCAAGAGTTTTTATGAGAGTAGTAGAGCTTGTGTCAGGATTAGAAATGGAGAGAGTGAGTGGTTCGAGGTAAAGGTGGGACTTCGTCAAGGATGCGTTATGTCACCCTGGCTGTTCAACTTATACATGAATGGGGTAGTTCAAGAGGTAAATGAAAGGGTAGTGGGTCAGGGATTGGAGATGGTTAAAGAAAATGGAGAAAAGTGGGAGGTGAGCCAGCTGTTGTTTGCGGACGACACTGCGCTTGTGGTAGGATCGGCGGAGGGACTGAGGAAGTTGGTGACAGAGTTTAGGAGAGTATGTGATAGAAGAAAGCTAAAGATAAATGTGGGTAAAAGTAAGGTGATGAGATATACAAGGGGTGAAAGTGGCAGTAGACTGGAAGTGACCATTAAGGGAGAGCGACTGGAGGGAGTGGATAGTTTTAGATACTTGGGTGCAAATGTGGCAGGAAAAGGTGGAGTGAAGGTGGAGGTAGAATTTAGATTGAGAGAAGCGAGTAAATGCCTTGGTGGATTAAAGAGTGTAATGAGGAATAGACATTTAGGAATGGATGCTAAGAGGAGACTGTATGAAGGAGTGATTGTGCCAACAGCAGTGTATCGGGTAGAAACATGGAAAATAAGAGAGGAAGAGAGAAGGAGTTTGAATGTGTTTGAGATGAGGTGTCTGAGAAGTATGATGGGGGTTACTAGGCTAGATAGAGTGAGAAATGAAGAGGTGAGGAGAAGAACGGGGGTGGAAAGGGAGTTAGGAGATAGAGTTGATGAAAGAGTATTAGGATGGTGTGGACACATGGAAAGAATGAGTGAAGAAAGTCTAGTAAAAGAGGAATGGAAGGCAGATGTGGAGGGAGTAAACATAAGGGGGCGTCCTAGGATGAGGTGGATGGATGGGGTGAAGGGGGCTTTGGGGAAGAGGGGAATGTCTGTTGAGGAAGGATGGGAGAGGACCGAAGACAGGGGTGAATGGAGAATGGTTGTATATGGATGATGTTGTGATGCATGAGGTGGAATGGGTGGGGGGATGGGGGTGAGGTAGTATGTGTGAGCAAAATTTGACGCAGCCCGAAGGGATTTCTCCCCGTCTTCTCCTTTTATGCATGGGGGGACGGAGAGGGGGGGGGTCGCCGATTTAATGAAGCGGCCTTGCTGTGGATGTGCTGTGTCTGGTGACACTGCTTCTGACCCAGGGCAGTGGACAAGGTGCAGGGATGACCCGTCATCCAGGAGGTGCTAAGATAAGAGGGAGGGTGGAGGGGTGTGGAGTGTATTCAGGGATGGAATGGGTGGGAATGATTTTATGCCTTTTCCTTTTTGGCTACCTCCCTTGTAAGGGGGAAAAAAGCCTTGGTATATGTATGATGTATATATATATATATATATATATATATATATATATATATATATATATATATATATATATATATATATATATATAATATTTAAATAAAGAGAGTGAAAGATGGGAGAAAAGAGAGATAGGATGTGAAGATATAGAAACATTTTTATTCAGAGAGCCCGATACAGCGGGAGAGAGGGAGATCGATTGATAGAGCGAGAAGGAATGTGTTTGCGTGCATGTGTACGTTTATGTGCGTGGGAGGAAGGTAGGGAGACATAAGTTTATATTGGAAGTGTATGTTGGAGTGATTGTGTTTGTTTGGATGTGCGTTTGCGTGTTTTTTTGTTTTTATGTTTATATATATGTTAGTGTATGTGTGTGCATGCGTGTTCAAATACTGTGTATGTGCTAGCAAACCCTCACCTACACTCATGCCAGTGTTGGGGGCGAGAGCAAGTGTTCCCAACCACGCACACATGTGCCTCAACGTGTAGCGGCGTGCGTATACACATGTTCATTCTCTCCTACTCCCTTAGTGTGCCCATGTATTTGTGTGTGTGCATTTGCATCATCTGGGCGGCTGCGGCAGTTCCTTGAAATGCAGGTCCCCATGGCGCAGTGGAAAGCGCGCCGGACTTCTAATCCGGAGGTCGCGGGTTCGAATCCCGCTGGGGATGTGGGGTTCCTTTAGAAACAACGCGAACAGCATGATCTCTCCTCGTGTGTCAATGAGATGGGGTGTGCACGTGAAGTGCTTACGTGTGTGCGAGCTAAATGTGCACACACGTAGCAGGTCATGACGTGTCAGGAGGGACCTCGTTATTTTGCCTCCACTAGGACCTTTCCTCCTCTTCATTCTCCTCCTCCTCCTCCTCCTCCTGCTTCTCCTCCTCCTCCTCCTCTTCCTCCTTCTTCTCCTCTCGCTTCCTTTACTGATATGTGAGGGAGAGTTGTTGCATGACTGCCATGTTGCACACGGTGACGTGTTTGTTGCCCTCTGCGTATATGCTACTGTATTTCACTACTACTAATACATGCGTTTCAATGTTGCAGCGTGAGGTGTGTTTATCTTAACGTTGCAGTTGTATGGGTTTTCGCAATGTTATAGCGAGACACGGCACTGTTGCGTTGTGGTAGATTGTTGGATGCGTTACTTATATATCTTTTTCACGGTCACAACGGTAGTTCTTGCCTTCAGCGTTGCGCATCCGTACACTTGTATTTGCACTGTTGCAGCAAGGCTTTCGTGTTGTCATGTTGCTGTTGTATGGTGCCTTTTTCTCCTTGTGGAAGTATTGGTATAGTGAGACTTGCATTGTGCTGTTGCAAGTATAATGTTGCAGAAATATTGGTTCTAATGTTTTATGAATACAGTGTTCCTCTGAAAATTAAATGTTGCACCTGCCTTTTCACTATTGCCGATGTATTTATTGTTCTGTCACAAAGAGAGGAATTATTGCGTGTTGCAGTGTTGTACAGTATGTCTGCTTGTAGCTGTGCATTGATGGCTGGGCATATACATTAAACTATTATTGATGATGTTTTTTTACATTATGAAAGGAGTGCAATTGTAAATTTCCCTTATTGGTTACAATGCTACAGGAGATCGTAGATGATACAGTTTCTAATGTTTGGGTTTTGCAATCTTTTAGGAAGAAATACGTGTGCTGCTAAGGCAGCATACGTCTTTCAACACTGCTGTGAACATAAACATCTCTGCTAGTACAAGGGTTCAAACATTGCAGGGTTGAACACGTTACAAAGTTTTAGCTCTGTATCAGGACATACTTAACTTAATGCACCATTGGAGAGGTAACAATGTATATATTCTTCTGTTGAAATAAAGAAATTGTTGCGGAAACATATGTTTATACAGTAGTACTGTTACATTGGTGTTATTTGCACCTAATTGTTGCAAGTGGTGCAAATTTGTATGACATAATTTAATACTTTTATACATATCTCATATATAGGTATTTCTCTATTACAGTAGAATGGTTGTGTTAACCTTTAATAGATGAGACATTAGAGTTAATATGCATATCAGTACATACGTCTGGAAGCTGTTTTAAATGAATGGTACGCTGTACTATTGCAGACATATATTTTGTGCATTTTTGCAATTGGATGACACTTCGCCAACGAAGAGCTAAGATAAAAAAAAACAAAAACAAAAAAAAAACGAATGGGTGACGGATTGAAATGAAATGGGTTGGGGTGGGTGC
>NC_134807.1:49198754-49211254 GCF_046742065.1 Oratosquilla oratoria
GGGAGGGGTGTAATAGGGTCAAGGGTGGAGTTGAGATTGTAAGAATGTCGTGCTGGTGGTTGGGGTGGATTATACTACAACCTGTGAATCTCCTTTGTGAGTCGAGGGGGATATGTACATATATTGCATCTGTACTTAGCGTTGTTTCAATGAGGAGGAATACTTGCGTACTTGTCTGGTGGGAAAAATACTCTTTAGGTGGAAATTTCTCAGTGCGATGGAGAGTGTAGTTTTTAATTTACCTAAGGGGAGGAGGGTTGAGGTGACCTTATTGTTGACTTGGGTCAATGAATTCGAGCAGAAACACATGGTAGTAGTTTTTATGTTTATGTGTTTGCTTATTTTATTGAGGTTGTCTGTGTAGTATGTGAATATTTCTAGTTCGTGAAGTAGGGAGGACTGAGCGAGAGAATATTCGGGAAATTGTGTGAAACGGACTAAGAGAGCGCTAACGGAACTTACTAAGCTTTGGGAGTTTTGGGAGTTCAATAAGACAAGTCTTCTCATCTTTTGGAGTCTGGAGGACTTTGTGTCGATGCGTTGTTGCATGTTTTCTATGTTATCTTCTGTGGCGATACCGAATAGGGACTTAGAAATGGAACCCCTGGAATTTATGAGTCCTCTCTTTTGTCTAAAGGAGGCATGGTAGCGTTCTGTGTCGAGGTTTGTCATCAGGTCTCCTCGTTCAATTGTTGAGAGTTGGAAGAGTATCGAGTTTAATTTGTCGGTAATTGAAAAGAACACGCGGTATTTAGATTCTGAAGAGTTTGTTGTGGGGCTGTGATGTTTGAAGTTGGTATGGAAATGTTTTGTTGCTGTGTCTGTGTATTTATGAATTGAATCTAGGTGTATGTGAGGTTTTGTGATGTCTAAGTTGATTTTTACTGTGATCGTGTCTCGAATTACCATGGCTGACCCTCTGGGGTTGATGATTGTGCCTGGGACCATTCTCGATGGGGTGTCACCAGAGAAGTCTGCGACGACACATATGAAGAGGAGAGGTAGGAGTGTCCTGAAAGTGTGATATTGTGGTTAGGTATTTTACTTCTAAATGTATTTCTGCTTTAGTTACAAATATATGGGAGGATGTACAAGTGTATGATTCTGCCATGGTAAACACGATCTGAAGTAAAATAGAGAAGATTTTTTTATAGTGCGAAAGAGTTTGGCAAATATGGATTGTGATAACTCTCGTTTGAGTAAGCACGACGTCCTGCAACCTAAGGGAGGAGGAATTTGTTTGGTTTTATTATAAAGAATTACTCTCAGGGGCGTAGTGACATGTGAAAGGTGGGAGGTTATTTTTTTTATTTATTTATTTATTTATTTATTTTTTTGTGGTGAGTGATGTTGGGTGGTAGGTGAAGGTTGGTTCGGTTGGAAATCGTGTTTGCCTAAGATGGTACTAGTATCAAGTGATGATTTGATTGGTTTTAGTTTCCCTCCATGTGCTGTGACGAGGGTGTCGTCAAACGGGTCTATAACGGTAGTTATTATTGCCTAGGGTTTCTGCTACTACAAGGGAGTTTAAAAACTTTGAAGTGAGTTTGTTTGGTCTGTTGTGGTGTTTAAGGATGATAACGTCACTTGGGATGAGAGTTAAGGATCGGGAATGTCTATGTTGTCTCGTCAGTGTCTGTTGTTTTTCTTGTTTGATATTTTTTTCACTTCTTCGTGAATTAAGTGCATAGCAAGTTCTACGCGGTTTGCGTAATCATCTGTGGTGTATAGGGGAAGGGGCCTCCAATATGTCATAAGGCATACGGAGGGGTTGTCTAAAGATTATTGAGTGATGGATTTTCTTTGTTGCTGAGTTGATAGAACCACCAATGCTGGCTTGTATTTGTGGAAGCCAGTCCTTCTATGTGTCGTAAAGACACTTATGTAGAGGACGGAAGACTTCTAGGATTTTTTTTATTTGTTCTCTCTACAAGTCCGTTTCTTTGTGGATGATATGCTGTGGCATATATCCTGTTGATGTGGTACAGTTTGGCTATGTTTTGGAGGACCTCATTTTTAAACTCTGTGCCATTGTCTGAGAGTATCTGACGAGGTATATTATACCTGCATAATATATTGCCTACTAAGGCTTGGGCCACTGTTTCTGCCGATTTATCTGGTAGGGGTGGCAGTATTGTATACTTTGAAAAGTAGTCTACCGCGGCCAAGACATAATGAGAACCTTGACGGTTTGGAGGTAGCTTCAACAGATCGATACCCATAGTATTCTACGGTGCGCCCTTACGGACCAGAGGCACACATCATTTTGTCTGTGATAGAGGAAAACTCTCTTCATAGAGAAATGATGAAACTTTTATGCTACGACTCTCCCTCCGTTATGCTCTTCCCCAACCCCTTGTTTCTGTCCTGTACCATTTTTCTGAATATTTATTTCTTTTTTCGCCGACCCTGTGGTGGGGGAAGAGAATGCTACCACCAATTCTTTCTACTTGAGTCGTAAAAGGTGACAAAAAGGGACGGGGGATGGGATTAGGAGTCCTACTACCTGTAGCCCCAAAAGGGGTCATTCCTAAAAGAAGAAGAAAAAGCATAACAGAGTCTGGGAGTTTTCCAACCAGTGCCGTAAGGTTTGGGTCTTTTAATTTGCGTGGATGTGGTACAGATGAGAGTAAAAGGGAAGAGATAGGCAGTATGTTTGTGAAAAGAAAGATGGATGTGCTGGCTTTGAGTGAAACTAAAATGAAAGGAAAGGGCAACTATGAGTTTGGGACTGTAGCTGGGAGATACTCAGGAGTGAAGAGGGGACGAGGGAGAGAAGGGGTGGATATACTAGTAAGTGAAGAGATAAATAAGCGGGTAGTGGAGTGGAAGAAGGTTTCAACAAGGTTGTTGTGGATGAAGGTGAAGCTGGGAAGGGAGATGTGGGTTTTTGTAAGTGCGTATGGACCTATTAGTGAGAGGAGCATAGAGGAAAGGGAGGATTTTTGGGTAGATATAAATGAGTGTAAAGAGGGATTAGGGAGAAATGTTAATGTAGTTGTATTGGGAGACCTTAATGCTAGGGTAGGAAATGAACCAATAGACGGAGTGATTGGGAAAATATGGAGTTCCAGGTAAAAATCGTAGTGGAGAATTGATGGTGGAGATGTGTCTTGAAAAAGAGTTGATGATAGCAAATACAGTGTTTAGGAAGAAAGTCAAGCAAAAGTACACATGGGAGAGAGTGGTGGATGGAAGGGTGGCAGACAGAGCGTTAATGGACTATATAGTGGTGACCAGGAGTATGGTAGGAATAGTTAAGGATGTACATGTTCTAAGGGGAGAGAGTGGGGGAATATCAGATCATTTTCTGGTGGAAGGTAAATTGAGAGTGGAGAATAAGTGGAGAAAAAGGAAAAGGGAAGAAGGTAGGGAGGTACTTAGAGTGAACTGCTTAAATGAAAAAAAAAGGAGAATGAGAATAAGAAAAAGCTGAAAGAGGAGTGGGAGGGAGTAAAGGATAGAGTAGAACTAGGAGTGGAGGAGGAATGGGGATGGTTCAAGGAGAGAGTCATAAGGTGTGCAAAGATGATGTGTGGAACAAGGAGGGCGGAAGGAAATAGAAGGAAGGGTAGTGAGTGGCGGGATGAGGAAGCAAAGAAATGTGTAGAAGAGAAGAAGCATTCATTCATAGATTGGCTACAAACTAGGACGAGGGAATCGTATGAGAGATACAAAGTAAAGAGAAGGGAAGTTAAGCAAACTGAAACCTGTGAAATGTCTAGGGTAAACTTACTACGGTAAATATAACAAACGAAAAAATTAAAAGGCATATAAATAAACTCAAAGTTAATAAAACACCAGGGCCTGACGGTTGGCATGCAAGAATCTTAAAGGAAACGAAAAATGAGATTGTTGTTCCATTATAAATTATTTTCAAGAAATACATCATATCCGGAGACCTTCCAAGAGAATGGAAGCTAGCTAACGTTACTCCCATATTAAAAAAAGGTGACAAAAAGAAGCCAAATAACTATAGGTCTATAAGTTTGACTTCGATCGTAGGAAAAATAATGGAAAATATCATCACAGATGCTATGGAACATCATTTAGAAAGTAACCGTTTGATAAATGATAGCCAGCATGGTTTCAGACGGAAACGATCTTGCGTGACTAACTTACTCGAATTCTACAAACACAGTTATCTCGCATTACGACAAAAGAAACAATATAAATTTAATATATCTGGACTTTGCAAAAGCTTTTGATACCGTCCCCCACGAAAGACTACTTACTAAATTAGCTTTACACGGAATAAGTGGTAGCCTATTAAGTTGGACTAGTAATTGGTTGAATGGTCGAATACAGAGAGTTGTTTTAAATGGAAAAACTTCTAGATGGAAAAACGTTACAAGTGGAGTTCTTCAGGGTTCCGTTCATGGGCCACTTCTATTCATAGTATATATGAATGATATAGACCATGGACTAAAATCTACTGTTTCCAAATTTGCTGATGATACAAAAATGTGCGGTATGGCAAATAATCACTTAAACCAATTAGATATTCAAGAAGATTTAGATAAATTACAGCAATGGTCTGAAAAGTGGCTAATCAAATTTAACACAAAGTAAATGCAAGGTAATGCACATAGGTAAAAATAACAGAAAGTACGATTACAAGTTATTTGGAAATTCGTTAACAAAAGTGGATAGTGAAAAAGATCTCGGCGTAATTATCAGTAATGACCTCAAATCATCCAAGCAGTGTATTTCAGCCTCTGAGAAAGCAAATAAGATTCTAGGACTGATTGCCCGATCTTTTGATTTCAAAAGTCCATCACTCATTAACAAGCTATATAAATCGTTAGTTCGTCCACATTTGGAATATGCTGTTTCTGTATGGTCACCGAACCTCATTAAAGACATTGAGAGACTGGAAAAAGTACAACGGTGAGCCACAAAACTGATTCCAAATATCAAACATAAATCATACGAAAATCGACTAAAACTTATGAATCTGTTTTCCCTAAGCAAGCGTAGACTCAGAAGTGACTTGATACAGGTCTTTAAAATTCTGAAGGAAATTGACAACATCAAAAATGAAAAAAAAATTCACATTGAATGAGAAGCAAACAAGAAACAATGGTCTCAAACTGTCCGGAAATAGATTTAATTTGGAAGTAGGTAGAAACAAATTTACCAACCGTGTAGTTAATGAATGAAATAAACTTACTGCACAGGTAGTGCAATGTGGTTCAGTTCGAAGCTTTAAGAATCATTTAGATAAACACCTAAGCAAGATGCTGTAATGATTATAATTTATTTTATATTATTTGTTTTTTTTTTGTAATCATTTGTCTGTTTGATTTTCATTTATTATATTAATAGTTATTTGTCAATTTATTATTATTTACTATTTACCAGTTTGTTTATTATTTAACTATACCTATGCATTTATTTATGAATTTTATTTGTTATTTACATTATTATAGTTTTTATTTATTATTTTGTTTTATTTTTTCCGCATCCGACCTAGATATGGACCAAAAGGTCTCCTGTCGGCCTGCTCCGCCTTTGTAATCCTTTGTAATAAGATAAAGGAAGCAAAGAGGAGAGCAGATGTGAAATGGGGTAAGAGTATGACAGAAAATTTAGAAAGCAATAAAAAGATGTTTTGGAAGGAAATTAAAAGAGAAAGAGAAGGCGAATAAAGTAGAGAAGAAAAGGTAAAAGGTGCAGATGGAGAGATAATAATGAAAGAGAAGGCAGTGACAAGAAGGTGGGCAGAGTATTTTAGGGAGTTGCTAAATGTGAAGGAGGATAGGGAGGGAAAGGTAGTTGCAGTGGGAAGCGCTAAAAAAATGAGAGTGAGGAGTGAGGAAAATGGAGGGGAAATAGGGAAGGATGAAGTGAAAGCACCTGTTAAGAGGATGAGAGCAGGTATGGCACCTGGTCTGGATGGATGCCATGCTGAATGTCTGAAGAAAAGAGGTATAGTTGTGGTGGACTGGCTGGTGAGGTTATTTAATGTTTGCTGGAGAGAGGGTAGAGTGCCGGAGGACTGGAGGAGTGCCTGTATAGTTCCGCTCTACAAGGGAAAGGGGGATACGTGTGAGTGTAGTAGTTTCAGAGGGATCAGTTTGTTGAGTGTAGTTGGGAAGGCTTATGTGAGGGTCATGATTGAGCGGATTAGGAGAGGAACAGAGGGAGTAATTGGTGAGGAACAGTGTGGGTTTAGGACAGGTAAGGGTTGTGTAGATCAGATTTTTGTGGTAAGACAGATATGTGAGAAAACTATAGGAAAAGGTAAGGATGTTTTTTGGGCTTTCATGGATCTGGAAAAGGCTTACGATAAGGTAGACAGGAAGGCACTGTGGGAGGTACTGCAGATATATGGGATAGGAGGAAAGCTGTTAAGAGAAGTCAAGAGTTTTTACGAGAGTAGTAGAGCTTGTGTCAGGATTAGAAATAGAGAGAGTGAATGGTTTGAGGTAAATATGAGACTTCGTCAGGGATGTGTTATGTCGCCCTGGCTGTTCAATCTTTACATGGATGGGGTGGTGCGAGAGGTGAATGCAAGGGTAGTGGGTCAGGGGTTGGAGATGATTAAAGAAAATGGAGGAAAGTGGGAGGTGAGCCAGTTGTTGTTTGCTGACGACACTGTGAAAGAAGGAAGCTGAAGTTAAATGTGGGTAAAAGTAAGATGATGAGATGTACAAGGAGAGAGAGTGACAGCAGGCTGGAAGTGAGCATTAAGGGTGAAAGACTGGAGGAAGTGGATAATTTTAGATACTTGGGTGCGAATGTGGCAGGAAAGCGAGGAGTGGGGGAGGGGGAGGTAGAATGTAGATTGATAGAAGCGAGAAAATGTCTTGGTGGATTAAAAAGTGTAATGAGAAATAGACATTTGGGAATGGATGCTAAGAGGAGGTTATATGAAGGAGTGATTGTGCCAACAGCATTGTACGGGGCAGAAACATGGAACATAAGAGAGGAAGAGAGAAGGAGTTTGAATGTGTTTGAGATGAAATGTCTGAGAAGTATGATGGGAGTTACTAAGCTGGACAGAGTGAGAAATGAGGAGGTTAGGAGAACAGGGGTGGAAAGGGAGTTGGGAGATAGGGTTGATGAAAGAGTATTAGGATGGTTTGGACACATGAAAAGAGTGAGTGATGAAATATTAGTAAAAGAAGTGTAGAAGGCAGAGGTGGAGGAGTGAATATGAGGGGCCGTCATAGGATGAGATGGATGGATGGGGTGAAAGGGGCATTACAAAAGAGAGGAATGTCTGTTGAGGAAGGACGGGAGAGGACAGAAGATAGGGGTGAATGGAGAGGGGTTGTATATAGATGATGCTGTGATGCATGAGGGGAGTGGGTGGGGAGGGGGGTGAGGTAGTATGTATAAAAAAAAAATGATGCAGCCCGAAGTGATTTCTCCCCGTCTTTTCCTTTTCTGCAGGGGGGGGGGGTCGCCGAATTTATGAAGCTGCCTTGCTGTGGATGTGCTGTGTCTTACGATACTGCTTCTGATCCAGGGCAGTAGACAGGATGCAGGGATGACCCGTCATCCAGGAGGTGCCAAGATAAGAGGTAGGGAGGAGGGTGGAGGTGAGTGGAATATATAGGAAATCGAATGGGTGGGAGTAGTTTCTATGCCTTTTTCTTTTTGGTTGTCCCACGTGTAGGGGAAAAAAGCCTTTGGTATATGTATGTATGTATGATATATATACATATATATATATATATATATATGTGTGTATATGTATATATATATATGTATGTATATATATATATATATATATATATATATATATATATATATATATATATATATATATATTACTAAATGTCTGTAATATGCTGGCGTGCAAAAAAAAAGTGGAGTTGGTTCTCGTTTTTTTGGGGTGGGGAATTCGGCAATGGCAATGATTTTATCTGAGTTTATGGATTCCCCCCTTGTCCACTGTGTGGCCGAGGAATGTAATTTTTCTTTTAAGAAATTTACATTTTGATGGTTGAATATTGAGGCCAGCATTGCTGATTGTCTGTAAGACGTACCGAATGGTGCCAAAATATGATTAAATCGTCTTGTTAGACAAAAAGGGATTTGCCTAATTTGTCCTTAGAAAGGATATTCATGAGTCGTTGTAGTGTGCAAGGGGTATTTTTCAGCCCGAAGGGCATACGATTAAACTCGTAATGACCCTTATCAATGCTAAATGCAGTTACCTCTTTTGACTCACCATTGACTTCTATTTGCCAAAAGGCAGATTTGAGGTCTAAGGTTGAGAATATTGTGTTCTCTTTTCCTAGGGACCAGAGTACATCTCCCATAACGGGCAATGGATTGCGGTCGGGTGTGGTGTGTTGACCTTACGGAAATCTATGACGGTTCTGAAAGACTCGTCCCTTTTGGGAACTAGGTTTGCCTCGCAATGGGACTGTAAAAGATTCCTTAGTCTGTTTTTGGCTTCTTGGAATTCTACAACCGGGATATCTTTAAGAGGGATGGGGGGGGGATCCCATGGCGGTGATGTTATTGAATGTGGTGTGTGCTTCCTTAGTGGGGTTTGTGTATAGTTGAGCCATATCTATCTATGTGTGTTTCTTCAGTTTGACTGGAGTATGTAAGACGTTCTGTAGTAAATTTAGAGCTACTTTACCTTGCCTAACTCTATCCCATACAGCAGGCATATGGAGATTCCTTCTCCTATATATGTCTGATGAAACTATTATGTTTTGGTCTGAGAGTGCACCAAGTATGGTTGTGGTTATAATTTTGCTTTCGACTGGTAAGATCGTCACTTCGGTGCTGGTGAGGAGCCGTATGTCGAGCGAGGGGGGCAGATGGTGGAGTGGTGTTGTCTGACCTGGCATTCCTGCGTGGGTGGGGAAAGATGTCGTGATGTTGACTCAGGGGTTTGCGACCGTATCCTGTGCGGTGTTGATGTCAGCAAATGCTTAGGTGGGCAAACTTGATTGCAAGCAAGATGTGAAACTCCGGTAGGGTGAAGTGGGTAATGAGTGTGCTAACCAAGGCGCCTAAAAGCGTCGGGTTAGATGATGGGGGAATCTCAATGTTACCTAACTTGAGCGTAGCAGGGTTTGTATCTATTGTAATATTGTGATTGGCTAAGAATTCTATTCATAAAATGCCATCACATTCAAGGGTCCAGTCTTTGACTACATTGAAGGTAGTGATTAGGAATGGATTATTTACGATGGTTATGGGTGGTTTGTAGTTGAAGTAAAGTCAAGGTGAGCGCCACCTAACATGGTCCCTCTAAGGTGTGGTATGTCGGTAGGGTAGCAGCCACCATTGTGCACATATGGACTGCAAAATATATTTATCTTTGTACCTTTGTCTATTAGGAATGTGCATAGGATGTTCCCTACGGTACCCATGAAGCATAAGGCTTCTGGTTCACCTATTAGTGACGTTATGTGGTCCTACCACTGGAGGCTGGTTTGTATTCCCCCGATTGCCTTTTTTGTTAGTTATATTTGTGTGTAGGGGGGTTTTTGGTTGTTGGTTCCTGTTTTAAGCTAAAGAACATCTCCGTTGTTGGTTGAGGGGTTGTGGTCGTGGCGTGGGAGGTGTTGATTGTCTTCTTGGTGTGTGTGTTATTTGACGGGGGTTTTGAGCATGGCACCTGCTGTCCAAGTGAGAGAATGTATTGTGGACTGAACATTGTTTGATTTGGAGGTTAAGTTTGGAAATGGGTTGGTGGTTTTGTTGGTTGCGGTTTCTATCTGAATGGTTATAGGAGTTGTGTAAGGTATGTATAACTTTGGTTGCCTGATGACCTGTGGGGTCTTGACTGGTTGGTACCCATGCTGGCTTAGTGGTTGTAGTTGTTGGTTGTATTGTATGTTGTATGTAGGGGGGTCCTGATTAATTGTTGGGCTTTGCAGTCTGAATCTGAATGTGAAGATGTGTTGTGAATGGAACACATTGTATTTTGCCTTGAGCGTTGTCTTCAGTCATGAGTATTGTGGGAATTAGATTTGTGAAAATTACACCAAGTGGTGCCAAGGTGATTGTTAAATGGCACTTTTGTGTTATACGGGGGTTAGGGTGAGTCGGTGTGTTGTTTATAGAAGAGATTGTATTTATCCTGGCTGGTTGGGCTTTGCTGAATCTATCTATCCCGCACTTTTCTGTTATATCAGGGATGTATTTAGATGGGGAGGTGTCATTTATATCAATGTCTACTCGCTGGGCCTCTCTCTCACACCTTATGGGCAATGCCATGAAAAACATAGCGAGCTCAAGCGAATTTGCTACGTCCTCTCCCTTGACAAACTTTAAAAAGTGGTTGTTAATTGAGAGCCATGGGGAGGTACCATTGAGCGAAGATCTGATTAATTTAGAAATCCCTGCTACTTGTACCACGATGGAGTGGAATGAGGAGAAGGAGGGGGTTTACGCATGAACTCTAGGATTTTAGATAGGAAATAGGAAATATTCTGAGACCTATCGCTGAATAGTTTCCTATGTTCTGAGCAATATTCCGTATATGAGAGACTGAATTCCAATTTAGATTCTAAGAGGCGTGTAAGCTGTTTAAATTCATATTAAGAATCAAAGTGATTATTAAGAAGTGTGGTTTTGTGTTTGTCCTGGGTTATGTTATCTAACTATTAAAAATAAACGCTTTCGAAACCGTGCCCATATGACGATTCAAGTTTGTGAGGACGTGCCCGGTATGAGGGATTTTTCATGTGCGGTTGTACCCCAATCGTGGTCAAGGTTGGATGTTGGACACAATGTCTCTGCCCGTAGCAGCTCGGTTGAAAAGACGTAATATGCATTATTGGAAGTGGGTTGCGGATGAAAAGAAAATCAGTAAGATGGAGATCAATATGTCAGCGTCTTTAAAAGGTTTGTTACGGAAAGAGCACCGTGAAAAAATTCCTTTTTTTTACGATTAAAAGGTTAAAGAACCCCGTGATAATGAAACCGCCATGAAAAGGCGACAGCGACATTTCTGGGCTTGGGTGACAAAAAAAAAAAAAAAAAAAAAAAAAAAAAAAAAATAAATAAATAAAAAAAAAAAAAAAAAAAAAAAAAAAAAAAAAAAAAAAAGAAAAAAAAAAAAAGACAAATCTACTATTGACAAAGTTCTCAGAGCACAGTTAATAGAAGAGCATAAGAAATGCCACCCCGAATATTACGAAAAGTGTAAAAACCGGCAATTGCGTCGCGGAGCAATCTATAAAATAATTCCAACGTATAGTTCTTAGTTTCAACGAGATGTTACGCAATTCACCAACATACGAGTACCTGGAACCGTATAGCGGGGATATTTCTTCCGAGGTTGTAGAAAATTTCAAGAAGCACTATTACGCAGGCTACAAAAATTTTTGTGGTAATGGTGGAAGAGGACACAGGCAATACCAGTTGTACTATTTAGAGCGTAGGTTCAAGACATTTAAAAGAAACGCCCGAAAAAACGTGTTCGCTATGAAGATTGTGAGGCGCCAGCAAGAAAAGAAGAGGAAGCAAAGGAAAGTAGAGTTGAGAAGAGACCTGAAAAAGATCCAAAAAGAAAGAAAAAAAAAAACGGTTACAAGCGGAAAAGAATGAAGTGGATAATAAGCTGCGGAAAACAATGTTAGGAAAAATAAAAAATAATGAATCGGAATACATCTCTCAACAAAAGAAGCGGATGGGTAGGTCGGAGTGTTCACTAAATGAATTGAAGGACTACAGAGAGCAGGAAAACCGTGTTCTCACTGAAATGAGGAACCAACGTACGGTATATATATATATATATAAATAAATCTATATATATAAATATATACATAAATAAATACACATACAAACACACACACACACACACAAACACACACACACACACACACACACACACACACACACACACACACACACACGCGCGCGCGCAGCGGGTCTTGCCGAAGGCCAAGCACCCCTGGCGTAGCCAGGGCTGGCGTAAGCCAGGTGCTTGTTGTTAGAAAAGTTAGACCTCTCATGCCGCGATATAGTCTGTGATAGTTGTGCCACTTGCCTTTGAGAAAGTGAGAATATCAGGACAATTGGTGGATAGGGTATAGTGGTTATAGACTAGTGGAGGGGGGCTAGTGTGTTTGGTCTTGGAGAATGAATGTTTGTCTAAGGAGTACTGGGATGGCCAGTGATTTGTGATATGGTTGTGTTAGCTTGAGTTTGATTTGAAGCTTGGGTAGAGCTGATGGTGGTAGGGGTGTAGGGGTGCTTATGTTCTGATTATCGTTTCGAGTTTGGCTTGTGGTGTCCTCCGGTCTGTTATTCTGGTTTATTAGTGCTACGTCTATGGATGTAAGCAGATTTCTGGCAGCCGACTGTGATCGAATATTGTGTGACATGGTGCAAATGAAGTATAATTTCCAAAAACAATAAAACAATTATAAAGTATAATGAATATAACTTAAAAATAATATGTGTTATAAAATGGTAACGATGAAAAAATAATTTCAGAGTATTTATTATTTATAACAGCAGAATGGGAAAGTTAGAATTACCTAATTTTCATCCTTTCAGGCGTATAATTCTTT
>NC_134807.1:49221254-49239708 GCF_046742065.1 Oratosquilla oratoria
AAAGGAAATTAAGAGAGGAAGAGGGGGCGAATCAAGTAGAAAAAGAAAAGGTAAAAGGTGCAGACGGAGAGATGATAATAGAAGAGAAGGCAGTGAGAGGAACGTGGGTAGAGTATTTTAGGGAATTGCTAAATGTGAAGGAGGATAGGGAGGGAAAGGTGCTTGTAGTGTGCTTGTAGTGTGCTTGTGATGCGAGTAAGTAAGGCACCTGGGTTGGATGGATGTCATGTAGAATGTCTAAAAAAAGGAGGTACAGTGATGGTGGACTGGCTGCTGAGGTTATTTAATGTTTGTTGAAGAGAGGGTAGAGTGCCGGAGGACAGGAGGAGTGCCTGTGTAGTTCCACTTTACAAGGGGAAGGGGGCAAGTGTGAGTGTAGTAGTTTCAGAGGGATCAGCTTGTTAAGTGTAGTTGTGAAGGCTTATGGGAGAGTCTTGATTGAGCGGACTAGGAAAGGAACAGAGGGAGTAATTGGTGAGGAACAGTGTAGGTTTAGGACTGGTAGTGTGGGGGTTGTGTGGATCAGATTTTTGTGGTAAGACAGATATGTGAGAAAGCTTGTATTAGGAATAGAAATGGAGAGAGCGAGTAGTTTGAGGTAAAGGTGGGACTTCGTCATGGATGTGTTATGTAGCCTTGGCTGTTCAATTTATACATGGCTGGGGTAGTGCGAGAGGTGAATGCAAGGGTAATGGGTCAGGGGCTGGAGATGGTTAAAGAAAATGGAGAAAAATGGGAGAAAAAACAGTGTTGTTTGTTGACGACACTACACTTGTAGCAGGATCAGAGGAGGGACTGAGGAAGTTAGTGACAGTTTGGGAAGGTGTGTGAAAGAAGGAAGTTGAAGATAATCTGGGTAAAAGTAAGGTGATGAGACGTAGAAGGGGAGAAAGTGGCAGCAGACTGGAAGTGAGTATTAAGGGAGAGACTCTGGAGAAAGTGTATAGTTTTAGATACTTGGGTGTGAATGTGGAAGGAAAGGGTTGAGTGGGGGTGGAGGTAGAATGTAGATTGAGAGAAGCGAGTACGTTCCTTGGTGAATCAAAAAGTGTAATGAGAAACAGATATTTGAGAATGGATGATAAAAGGAGATTGTATGAAGGAATGATTGCACGGATAGCACTGTACAGGGCAGAAACATGGAACATAAGAAAGGAAAAGAGAAGGAGGTTGATTGTGTTTGAGGTGAAATGCCTGAGAAGTATGATAGGGGTTACTAGGCTAGACAGAGTGAGAAATGAGGAAGTGAGGAGAAGAACACGGGCGGAAATGGAGTTGCAAGGTAGGGTTGATGAGAGAGTATTAGGATGATTTGGACACATGTAACGAATGAGTGAAGAAAGATTAGTAAAAGAGGTCTGAAAGCCAGAGGTGGAACGAGTGAACATGTGGAATCGACCCAGGATGAGATGGATGAATGGGGTAAAAGGGGCATTGGGAAAGAGGTAGATGTCTGCTGAGGAAGGACTGGAAAGGACAGAAGATAGGGGTGAATGGAGAATGATTGTGATGCATGAGGGGAGTGGGTGGGGGATGGAGGGTGAGGGAATATGTATGAGACATAAATTGATGCAGCCCGAAGGGATTTCTCCCCATCTTCTCCTTTTCTATATGAGGGGACGGAGAGGGGGGTCACCGAATTAATGAAGCGGCCTTGCTGTGCATGTGCTGTGTCTTGCGATACTGCTTCTGACCCAGGACAGTGGACAAGATGTAGGGATGACCCGTCATCCAGGAGGTGCCAAGATAAGAGGGAGGGAAGAGGGTAGAAGGAAGTGGAGTATGTAGGGGATGGAATGGGTGAGACTGGTTCTATACCTTTGTTTTTGGCTACCTCCCGTGTAAGAGGGAAGAAAGCCTTTGGTATATGTATGTGTATATATATATATATATATATATATATGTATATATATATATATATATATATATATATGTGTGTGTGTGTGTGTGTGTGTGTGTGTGTGTGTGTGTGTGTGTGTGTGTGTGTGTGTGTGTGTGTGTGTGTGTGCGTGTGTGTGTGTGTGTGTGTGTGTGTGTGTGTGTGTGTGTGTGTGTGTGTGTGTGTGAGTGCGTGCGTGTGTGTGTGTGTGTGTGTGTGTGTGTGTGTGTGTGTGTGTGTGTGTGTGTGTGTGTGTGTGTGTGTGTGTGTGTGTGTGTGTGTGAGTGCGTGTGTGTGTGTGTGTGTGTGTGTGTGTGTGTGTGTGTGTGTGTGTGTGTGTGTGTGTGTGTGTGTGTGTGTGTGTGTATGTGTGTGTGTATTCACTTGGTCTTTGGATCACGTGTTGGACTCGTGATCGACAGCTATTTCCCTCCTGGAAGAGAGCTCAGAGCTCGTAGGTCCGATCTATGGGTAATGCTATGACCTTGCACACACACACACACACCCAACTCCCCGCCCACGAGAGTCAGAGTAACGACCCGAGGCACAGCGATACCGAAATAATTTCGGCCCTGGACAGGATTCGAACTGGGTACTGGGAGCACTTCTACTTCCCAGTTCAGCGCTCTACCAACTTTGCCACCGAGTCGTGTGTGTGTGTGTGTGTGTGTGTGTGTGTGTGTGTGTGTGTGTGTGTGTGTGTGTGTGTGTGTGTGTGTGTGTGTGTGTGTGTGTGTGTGTGTGTGTGTGTGTGTGTGTGATGTCTGTCGTGCTTTTACTTTTGTTTAGTACGTCTATCACTTTATACCTTCCTTTCACCACTGTTTTTGCGACGTACGATTGTCACTCACAGTTTTAGTCAGTAGGCTCTATGCCTTCGTAGAGATAACTTTTTCAAGTTATAGACATAGAATTTGTATATTGCACAGTCAATTCAATAGAGGTAAATTAAACTTTTGACGACTTTTCTTGATTTTCTTCAAATTATTACAACTTGCTTTTCTTGGTTACACCCAGTTTAGGTCCTAGGTCAGTTCTGCTGTAACACCATGATTTCTTTATTCCAATGATCTTTAACTTTATATCTAAGAACTTCGCTTAAGGGTGTGATCTTACAATCGTGGACCTATTGAATTTTCTCCTACTCCACCCTTTCTCTAATCAAATCCACCGTTACAAGTCCGTCTGCTATATTGTTTACTCAAGCAATCTCGAATTCACTGCACACTGACTTAGGTTACATCATCAAAAGTAAAACCTACATAGAGCAATGAAATAGGGTCCCCAGGCACTTGCTTATAAACATATGCTGAGAGCAAATCTTTACAATTCCTCGCCTTTTCGCCTTTGAACTGTTGTTTACCAAACAGCCGATCCAATACCACAGTCACCCCTGCTTTGTATTGTATTTCTGTTGTATTGTGTTTTCCATTTTCTTCAGTCCACATGCGTAAGAGAAAACCAAAGTATTTTGAAGTGAACATATCTATGTATATATTATATATTTAAGATTGTTACATTCTAATTAGTGTGTGAAAATTCAAGGATGTATTTGCTTTAATTTCCTGTTATGTATGAATAATATATGATTTATATTTACAACGTATGTATGTCGACAGATCCATTGTTGGAACATGTTTACGTTTGAACAACCGTTTAAGAGTTGATTACGCTATCTTTTTCTCTTACAGCCAAACAAGTAACATATATCTTGTGTTAATCTAATGGGAATTTATATCCATGTGCCTAGACTGAGCACGTTTAGAATTAAAGAGTAAATGGGGGGTTGCTGTAGAGAAAAAGAGAGCATTTCCAAAAGGTATGTAGGCTTGGAAATTTTACTGTATTGGAAGTTTATTATTATCTTGATGAATTGATAGATTAATTAGATTTTCAATGATCAAATTTGATATATCATGTATATGCATGTCATGCAATTGCAGTCACGTTGTGGCAAACTCTTACATTGAAATTAATACAAGGTCTAAATCTTTATAAGAGAGTCTATCATAATAATTGAGTTTGTTTGCTGATGTTATTCATTATGTTGAATTTAATTCATATGAATAATAATATGGATATCAGAATCTCAGTATAGATCTGCTGGATGCTCATCCTACCTCACATGTGTAAGAATATGTATGAGAGTTATTTTGCATGTAATGAAGATATGATAAATAATATATCTTTTGTTCAATATATGAAAATAAATATATATATGTTTGTCTAACTTCATTATTTGTTGATATATGTTAAAGATAGTAATTAATGATAAATATTATTGTTCACCCACCTTTAAGGGATGAGGCAGTATATATAAGAGTAAGTATTGTCCTCCCAGCTCCCTTATTTACTAATCAATTATTTTAGGTTGGAGGTGATGGTATAACAAGTTGGGGGCTCGATTCAACCAACAGCCAATTACCACCCAAGGATTCCACACAGTATTCTCCACGGCAAAGACAGTTAGCAGCCATCCAATTAATTAAGGTATGTTGCAAACCGCTGAAGTTAGTTCAGGTGAAATGAAAATGGCAGAGTAGAAGAATTCATAAATAGTCGTGACATACACTATCTGTACCAGTGTAAAGAGGAGGAGATACGTCAGATAGCAAATAAGTTTGAAATACCTGTGACATATAGTTTGAAAGGTGATATACAGAAAATAAATCATTGCAGCACTAGCTGGGAAGGGAATTACCGGTGTAATTGATGAAACTGAGTTAGGAGAGAAAGTGCAGCCAAGTGATAGAATGGAGTTGGAGAAATATAGAATGCAGATTCAACTAGAGTCAGAAAGGATTCAAGCAGAGAAAGAAGTGAGACTATGAGAATTTGAAATTAGAGGTGTACCAATGGAAAGAAATGGTGGAGAAGGAACAGATGACAGGGTTAGTCAATTACTCGAATTTATAGAAGAAGCAGAACACTTCTTCATCCAATTTGATAAGATGGCCATAATCAAAGAATGGGAAAAGAAAGATTGGGTAATTTTAGTCCAGACAAAATTCAAAGGAAAGTCAAGGGAGATATTTGCATGTTTGACTGTGGAAGAATCTATAGAATATAGTAAGGTGAAAGGAACTGTACTCGGAACAGTAGAATTGGTACCTGACGTGTATAGGAGATTCAGGAACATAAAGAAAATGAATGAACAAACATATAGTGATTTAGCTAGGGAGTGTGGTATGAGATTTGACCGATGATGTATATAGGTGAAGGTAGAAAATTTTGAGGAAATGAAACAATTGATCTTGTTGGAACTGTAGAAACTAGATAGAATGTGACGAGGGCAGCAAGGTTAGCTAATCAATTGGCTGTGATGCGGAGAATGTGTACAGAGCGGGTGAACTACAAACAAGGCGGAATAAGGAATGTGGGACATACTTATGGAAAGAATAATTAAGGAGTAGGCCACTATGATTCTAAACAGGATCGCTACAATCCTCAAAGATCACAGCTTAATTATGTTCCGCAGAGTCAAGATAGAAACTTAGGAACCCACCTCAATATGGTCCTGTGAGACATCAGCAGAATTTCACTGGGTATGTGAATAAGCAGGAAAGGTCACATGTACTTCAGATGTTACGGGTGCGGAGAAAGTGGTTATGTGCAGTATCAGTGTAGAAAAGTATCCAAATTTGATGATTTAACTGTGGCGTGGAAGGAACCACAAGTGAATTTAGATGTGGGGTCTAAGGTGAAAGAGATGAGTGTTGGTAGTTTCCAACCATTCATAACCGAGGGAGGAATATCTTTACCTGGTGGATCTAAGAAAGAAAGAAAAATCCTAAGGGATACTGGAGCAAACCAAAGTCTAGTCCCATTGCACTATGTAGATTTTGACACTGGTTATGCTAGTGGCAATGTGAAAGTAGGAATTAGTAAAGAACTTCCCACAAATGGTGTGGATATTTTGGGTAATGATTTGGCTGGAGAAAAAGTGGTCACAGAACCAGGAATGATTTCTAAACCCCTCGAGAGTATAAAGAATGAGAATATGGATGTACAAGTTACCGGAGATGTCTTAGATATTGAAATTCAGAAGGAGAGCCAAAATTACTATGGAGATGGAAGAGAAATTCCATCCGCAGGGAGTAAGAATTCTCTAAGCGGAGGTAGAGTGAATGCAAGCAAAGAGAGCGACATAGAGATTACGGATAATGGAATCGTCCAAAGAATTTATCCAGCTTGCGTAGTAACCAGAGCTATGATGTGGAGTAAGGAAACTTGTGATGAGGATATGAGTCTAGGTGATATATTTGATGAGGGAGAGGAATCTAAGCATGTAAAAGATAAAAGTATAAAAGTGAAACTGGAGATAGTCCCTGAATTCAATGGAAGGAACTTATTGATGTCTAATGTGATGATCCTGCTTTGAAGGAATACTTTGGAGAAACGAATAGAAATGGTGTGTCTGGTGACAGTTCTACTGGATTTTATCTTCATGCCAATGTGTTAATGAGGAAGTGAAGACCTGCGAGTGTACCCGCAACGGATCATTGGCAGCTGAAACGACAAAGAGTGGTACAAAAGAAATATACAGTAGGCATACATTGATAGCCATGTCCCATGAATCTAGTCTGGCAGGACATTTAGGAATTAGAAAAACAGCGGAGAAGCTGCTTACTCATATTTATTGGCCAAGTTTGAAGAGAGATGTTGCTGAGTTTTGTAAAACTTGCGACATATGTCAAAGAGTGGGTAAACCAAATTAGGTAATCCCGCGAGCACCATTGCAGCCCACACCAGCATTTTGTAAATCATTAAGGAAAATCATAATTGATTGTGTTAGACCTTTACTAAGAACTAGGAAAGGAAATTCATATTTATTGACAATAATGTGTGTTTCCACTAGATTACAAAGGATTACAAAGGCGGAGCATGCCGACAGGAGACCTTTTGATCCATATCTAGGTCGGATGCGAAAAAAATCATATTAATAATAAAACAATAAATAAAAACTATAATAATGTAAATAACAAATAAAATACATAAATAAATGCATAGGTATAGTTAAATAATAAACAAACAGGTAAATAGTAAATAATAATAAATTGACATATAACAAATAATAAATGAAAATCAGACAGACAAATGATAACAAAATAAAAACAAATAATATAAGATAAATTATAATCATTACAGCATCTTACTTAGGTATTTATCTAACTGATTCTTAAAGCTTCGAACTGAACTACATTGCACTACCTGTGCAGGAAGTTTATTCCTCTCCGGAGTATCCAAGCAAGAAATATAGTGAGAGAGTTGGTGAAATATTTTTCTTGGGCAGGACTTCCAGAAGCAATCCAATCTGATAGAGGAAGTAACTTTACTTACGGCATGTTCAAGAAAATATCAAAAGGCCTGCACATTGAACAAAGATTATCTAGTGCATACCATCCACAATCCCAGGGTAGTCTGGAGAGATTCCACCAAACCCTTAAGAATATTCTTAGAGTATACTATGAAAAACTCGGAATAGATTGGAATAAAGGAATTTCGCTGGTTTTATTTGCAATTAGGGATGCAGTACAAGAATCGACTGGATTTAGTCCACTTGAACTAGTGTATGGCCACGATGTAAGAGGTCCTTTGAGCATGATGAAAGAGAAATGGCTTGGCAAAAGTGATGAACCACGTTTATTAACGTATGTATCAGAATTCAAGAATAGATTGATGAAGGCAAAGGAGCTCGCTGCAGAGAATTTAAAGGACGCACAATAGGAGACGAAAACGTGGTACGACAAAAAGTCGAGGGCGAGAGAATTTATACCAGGTGATAAAGTCCTAGTGTTATTACTATTCAGAGAGATCACCTGAAGGTAAGATATTGTGATCCTTGGAAAATTGAGACGAGAGTTGGAGATCTGAACTATATTGTTAATACTGCTGGTAGGCGTAAGAAAAACTAATTATGCCATGTCAACATGATCAAACCTTATCATGAAATAGAAGTAGAGAATACGGGAACGTCTGAGGAGAAGAGTGAGTTGATTTGTGGTATAGTGAATGCGGAACAAGAAATAGATAATGGAGAGGAAAGAAAATTTAGCAGGTGTGAAGAGAAAAACTTGGAAAATTCGACAGTGTTGGAAAACATAGAGTGTAAGCTGAACCATCTAGGCATTGAATCAATAAATGCAAACCCTTATTTTCGAATACTCCAAGAAGGTGTAACATAGTAGAACATGATGTTGACGTAGATGATACTAGACCGATAAAACGACATCCGTATCGGGTCAATCCACAGAAAAGGGAGTTTTATGAGGGAGGAGGTTCCATACATGTTGGAAAATAAATTGATAGAGGAAAGTAACAGTGCGTGGAGTTCCCCGTGTGTGTTAGTAGAAAAGGCAGGTGGTGAATCATTTAGATTTTGCACAGACTTTAGGAAAGTGAACCAAGTGACTAAAAGCGACTCTTATCCGATACCCAGGCTGGATGACTGTATCGACTGTGTGGGAAGTGCGAACTTTGTTTGACGGAAAGAGCTAAGGAGATATCTGCATTCGCAACCATGGACGGTCTGGTGATGCCATTTGAAATGAAGAATAATGGTAGTACTTTCCAGAGGTTGATAAATGAAGTATTAACAGGTGTGAGCGGATGTACAGTGTATATTGACGATTTTGTCGTATATTCTGAAAATTGGGAAGACCATGTGAAACAAATAGCAGTTGTATTCAAGAGATTAAACGATGCCAATCTAACCATAAATTTAGTTATGAGATATTTTTCCAAAGCTCAAGTTGAATATTTAGGATATATAGTAGGTCAAGTTAAGGTATAACCCGTTGATGCTAAGGTGAAGAGTATCATCGAATGTCCTGTATCTAGCAACCGTATGGAGTTAATAAGATTTCTAGGTATGAGTGGATACTACAGAAGGTTTTGTAAACAGATTTCCATAGTTGCTCTACCATTGATTAGGCTGTTGTCTAAAGGTGTAAAATTTGTGTGGGATACACATTGTGAGGAAGCTTTTGTAAAAATTAAGAGAAAGTTAACAAGTGACCCTATACTTGTCACTCCTGATTTTAAGAAACCATTTAAATTGCATGTGGATGCAAGCGATATTGGAATAGGAGGGGTTTCGGTTCAGGGGAAATAGGATATTGACCATCCGATATGTTATTTTTCAAGAAAATTCCTTCCATACCAAAGAAATTATAGTACATTTGAGAATAGACTTTAGTTTTAATCCTTAGTCTAAGTCATTTTGATATATATCTGAGAGGAACCGGATATCCTGTTTTTGTATTTACTGATCATAACCTTCTAGTATTTTTGCATAAGATGAAGAATGTTAATCAACGATTAACTCGATGAAAGTTAATGTTACAAGATTATGACTTAGTGATTCAGAATATTAAAGGAAAGGAGAATGTATTAGCTGATACTCTGTTCGCATTCCCTAAGCAGCATGAGTCAATCCAAGGATTGCCTCATGTCTTTAAGGGAAAGGGCGTTACCGTACCTTGTACCACAGTCACCCCTACGGTTTTTTTTTTTTTTTTTTTTGGTATTGTGTTTTCTATTTTCTTCGGTCCGCATGCGCAGTATCGTAACAAGAGGAAAACCAAAGTATTTTGAAGATGAACATATCTGCATATATGTTATATATTTAAGATTGTTACATTATAAATAGTGTATGAGAATTCACGTAAGTACTTGTTTTAATTTTTTGTGATGTATGAATAATGTATGATTTATGTTTACGACGTATGTATGTCGACAGGTCCATTGTTGGAACTTGTTGACGTCTGAAAAACCATTTAAGAGTTGATTACGCTCTCCTTTTCTCTTACAGCCAAACAAGTAGCATGTATCTTGTGTTAGTCTAATGGGGATTCATATCCATGTGCCTAGATTGAGCACGTTTAGAATTGAAGAGTAAATGGGGGGTTTCTGTGAAGAAAAAGAGACATTTTCAAAAAGTATGTAAGCTTGGAAATTGTATTGTATTAGAACCTTATTATTATCTTGATAAATTGAGATATTAATTAATTTTTCAATTATCAATATCTAAATCTTTATAAGAGTGTTTATCATAATAATTGAGTTTATTTGCTGATTTTATTCATTGTGTTAAATTTAATTCATATGAAAAATAATGTGGAGATCAGAATTTCAGTGTAAATCTGCTGGATGAAAGTAATGCTGACTAAGATTTCATCCTACCTAACATGTGAAAATGTATGAGAATTATTTTGCGTGTAATGAAGATTATATAGCTTTTGTTCAATATATATATATATATATACATATATATATATATATATATATATATATGTGTGTGTGTGTGTGTGTGTGTGTGTGTGTGTGTGTGTGTGTGTGTTTGTCTAACCTCATTATTTGTTTATATATGTTGAAGATAGTAATCATTAATAAATATTTTTGTTCAACCACCTTTAAGGGATGAGGCAGTATATATAAGAGTAAGCATTGCCCTCCCAGATCCTATTATTTTAGGTTGAAGGTGAGGGTTTAACACTATCTACTTCTCTTTCTACTTCACTTGTCTACCTATAATATCTACGAGCCTCTTACAGGTATCGACAGCTACCACTTTGTCGTCTCGACCAACCATTTTCTACTACCCTCTTACAGGGTTTGGGCATATTACAATATTAATGGAGTCAACATGTCATACAAGGAATTAACCATTATAACTATTTCTGCATAAACTGGCTAAGCAAGGTTAAAAGATGTAGCCTTCAATGGCTCCCCAAAATATGAATACATAACAAAGAAATAAGTAACCTCTGCAAAATGTACAATTGTCTGTAACACAAAATATCTATTCACTCTTAAAACAAATTAGTATACCTATAAATCGGTTCAGTAAATTGGATTTAAAACTCAATGCTACTAAGGTCTGAAGATGTCATACTTTACCAATAACAAAATCAGGACAAATTGTCGAGTAGAATTTAATGTCTTCCTCATTCTGATAGTGAAATTTGATTAAGACCAGCAACAATCAGATATCAATGGAGGATGTATTCATATTTTCAAATATGTGAGTTGTGTATCTGTGAGGTATGTTACAACGATTATATTTACAGTATTTAGGGTGTTAGTTATAGTGGAAAGTGTGCCTTCACAATTTCACATTTGTTTTACACTTGTCAGAAACTGAGATAGTACCCTCAACTGACTTCAACTTAGGACATAAATTTCTGAACATGTTTGACAAAAAAGTAAGTTAGTTTAACAAATAACTTAACTTTTTGTCAAGGATATAATCTGCACTAGTGAAGCTACATAAGCATTTTCAATGCTTCAGAGAACACAAAAGTAAAGCAATACTGAATGGTGTTGTTTTATACATTGGCAAGGCTCCAGGTCTTGATGACTGACAAAGACTCCAGGTAGCACATCTTTCTGGCACAGAAAAGATCCAGGGTAGGTATGACTACAGGAGTTTTACATCGTGAAGTTGTTAACTCGCAAACAATCATTCCAAAGTTTTCGGGGGAAGAAAATACAATTGGAGTCAATAGGTTTCTCAGTTTAATAGACACTAATTGTAATTAAAAAAATATCTAATGACAAAAAGAAAACAGAAATCTTAAAAGAAAATGTAGATCATCAGAAGGGTAGGGTAGCTTATAATAAATTTCCAGCAAATGGAAGATATCAACCAATATAAAGTTTATAAGAAAGCATTCATTAAATCTTTTAAGTAGAAATATGATCAGGATACTATCAGGTCTTTGGTTAGAATGATAAATAAAAATAAGTATATAAAACACATGTCTAAGGACATGATTTCTATGTTGAATAATTCAGACTGGATAAGAAAATCTAGTGACAAATTAAAAACTTCTCAGGTTACTAAGTTAATAGTATTTGCTCTATTGGTACACACTTGTAATGAGATAACTGCAGAATAGTTGTGCAAAGATGAAAAAAATAAAATAAACACGGACTTAGGGAAAATAGATTACCTTCTTTAGGGATATATGGAATATAAAGCAATTAGTCCATATGTCTTAACAGAGGGAATGCAACAACAAAGAGAAACTAGGAACTCTAGTAGTGATCACAGAAACAGAGGATTTGAACATAGAGTTAGAAGTACTTCAAGGAATTGTAGAATTGAATGTTGTAATTGTAATACCTGGGGGCATAAAGCACATGAGTATTATTATGAGACTATTTGTAGAAACTGCAGATATGAGGGTCATGATGAGTCTCATTGTAGAAACCCACCTTTCTTTTTGTATCACCAGAGAGTATGACATAGAACACAGGATTGTAGAGCAATGCCAAAAGTTCGTATTCACCAAGAAACAAGAAGAAAACCCCTAGGTAGAAAACAAAACAACACTACAGAGCTAACCATAGAAATACAAATAGATATTGTGTTAGGGACAAGAGTGATAGAGGGGTGAAAGAAAACACCAACATCAAAGACAATTGTAAATTGACTATAATAATTGGAAGGACTTCTGTATGACCCATCATTGTTGGTCGGGTGTTTAATAAACCTATTCAAATACTTATTGATACAGGATCTGTAGCCAATGCTATAACTAGCAAAGTTTTAAACCAACTGAAACAGGGAGTGAAAATCTTGGAACCAATCCACTACTCATTGCAAGGAATAACAGAAAGTCAGTTAAAAACATTAGGTAAGGTTGAATTAGAGGTCATTTTGTATAAGAATGAGCGCTTGCATATTCCAGTAATATTTTTAAAAGAAACTGTTTTTCCATGAGATCTATTGATAGGATTTGCAACTATGAGAAAAGAGGGTATGATCATATGTCCTGCTGAGTTAGGGATCTTAGTGAAATCACAGTTAATCCCATTTTTAAATCAACCAGACTTAGAGCCAGTATCTGTGATAAGAGAATCTATTGAAATAGATAGGGAAGATAACAATGCTAGATTGGATGATAGCAGGGCATAGTGGCTCATTCAAGAACAAATAAAACAAACAGAAAATAAAGTCTCATATAGTGAACCCAACTCAGGTGTTCAAGAAATCCCAGAAATTACTCAGAATTCATCAACTTCAAATGAAGCTTTGCTAATTGTGGAAGGTGGCGTAATAAAGTCGACATTATTACACTCCAGAGCAATTAACAGGGTAGAAGTGCAGTTGAAAGGAGTCACTGTAGACTAAAAATTTAACTATCCTAGAACCAATTAAGATAAAAGGTTTGAAATTGGACTCAGGGGTTTATCAGACAACAAGAACATAGTAGAAATATTAGTGATTAGTACTTTGAATAAAGACACAGTCTTAAGGAAGGGTACACAAATAGGATGTTTTCAAGTTTGTACATGACTCATTAAGATTATAAATAAGAGTACTGAGGAGGTAGAATAACCAATTTCATCAATCTGTTCAATTCAGGAAGAAACATATTAGGAAACGAAGTATAAGAGTCAACTAAGGCCTACTAGTTGTCCTGAGTTGAATGAGACCCCACTTGCATTTCTTCTGAAGCATTATAGAGCAATTGCTTTGCCGGGGGACGCCTTGGGCAAAAAAAACTGTTTTAAAACATCAGATCTAATTAAAACCAGGGACTCCTCCTGTCTATATATTTGCCTACAGATTACCACATTCCAAACTAGCCCTTGTAGATAAATTTATCACTGAAATTTTATCGCAGGATATAATTGAACCTAATCTAAGTGAATGGAACTTCCCCTCGATTTAGGTGCCAAAATCAGACGGTATAATGCGTCTAGTTATTAACTTTGGGGAATTGAATAAATATATTATACCTAATAGATTACCGTTACCGGTAATAGCAGACATCTTTCATGGTTTGGAAACCGAGAATAGATATTTTAGCACTATACAGTAGATATCAAATCTGCATTCTGGTAAATCGAGTTGCATGAAGATTCACGAGATTGTACATCAATTACCACACCAATTCATGCCATTTGGGATATGTAATAATCCATTAACTTATATGAGATTAATGAATACATTTCTAGATGGGTTATTAGGAAACACTGCCAGTGTATTTCTAAATGATATTTTAATAACTTCCCAAACAGTGACGAAGAACTTTAAGAAATTATATTCGATATTCTCAAGACAGACATGGATTTAGTACAGTAAATTCAAAGGTAGAAGCAGTGAAGAACTATCCGGTTCCTAACAATGTAGAAAAGTTAGAGTTTTCTTGGAATTGACAGAAATATTATAGAAAAATTATCTAGGGGTATGCAGACATAGCTAATCCATAAATTTTTGTTGAGGAAAGATTTAAAGTTTATTTGGGAACCTGCAAAACAGTAAATTTTTGAAAAGTTGAAAGATAAACCTACCAGTTCTCCAGTTCTAATATTTCCTGGTTATATAAAAAAAAATATATTCTCTGTACTGATGCGTTTGACATAGGGTTAGGAGTCATACTGGTGCATGAGAGAAATGAAACATTGAAACCAATAGCTTACGCTCTGAAGGTGTTTGTCACATTCTGCTTCCAGTCCAATTGGTTATCAATAGTGATTCCCAGTAATTTAGTGGATTTGACTACTTGGAGCGGTTGGGTGACGATTGTGACATTTGGAGCAAGTACATCCTTCTTTGATGTGCAGAAGTGCATGGTGACCGCTTTTGTATTGTTAATGGTCACATGGTTGTCAATCGTCCAGGTTTGTAGCTTATCAAGAGTAGCCTGCAGTGGAGAGGAGTCAGGACCTATGTTGTCAACGGTGATGCCAACAATTGAGCCGTCAACGCATTTCCAGTGATGAAAACTGTCAGTCAGAGCATCGTTAATTAACATTAGGAAGCACAGGGATATTTTGGCCCCTTGGGAGACTCCACAGGTCAGGTGTTGTGGGGTATAGATCGAACCTTTAAACCTGACACACTGTCTACACTCACTCAGGAAATCCGACAGCCATGTTACTAGGATGGGATGGAGACCAATTTCTTTTGATTTTCTTATTATGTTAGTAGGATCAACCAGACCAAATGTTTTTCTAAAATAAATTAAAGTGAGAGCAAGGGAGTGTTACGTTTGTCTTAATAAAATCAAGTTGGTCAATTAAGCAGTGAGATGAAGTGCTGATGTTGCCAAATTGATGGGGGATCTATCTATTTATTGGGTTTGTTACTATATGCCCAGTTGTAAACAAAGTCCTCACAGATGAAACTGGGGAGGAGCGTGATGGCAATTGGCCTCAGGTCAATTTAAGGACTGGGGCCTGGGGACTTTTAGGGATGGGGATGACAATTGAAGTCTTCCAATCACTGGGGCATTCTCTCTCTCTCTCTCTCTCTCTCTCTCTCATCTCCTCTCTCTCTCTCTCTCTCTCTCTCTCTCTGTCTCTCTCTGTCTCTGTCTCTGTCTCTCTCTCTCTCTCTCTCTCTCTCTCTCTCTCTCTCATCTCCTCATCATCTCTCTCTCTCTCTCTCTCTCTCTCTCTCTCTCTCTCTCTCTCTCTCTCTCTCTCTCTCTCTCTCTCTCTCTCTCTCTCTCTTTCTCCCTCTCCCTCCTTCTCTCTCTCTTCTTTTCTCTCACTCTGTGTGTGTGTGTATGTGTGTGTGTGTGTGTGCGTGTGTGTGTGCGTGTGTGTGTGTGCGTGTGTGTGTGTGTGTGTGTGTGTGTGTGTGTGTGTGTGTGTGTGTGTGTGTGTGTGTGTGTGTGTGTGTGTGTGTGTGTGTGTGTGTGTGTTGTGTGTGTTTATTAACCTCGGATCTGATTCACTCTCTGTCGAGACAGCCAGACACCACCCTACGACAGTGAACTCAGAGCTCATTATTTGCCGATCTCTGAGTAGGTCTGAGACCACTCACACACCACACACCGGGACAGCAAGGTCACAACTCCTTGACTAACGTCCCGTACCTACTCACTGCTAGGTGAACAGGGGTTACACGTGAAAGGAGACAAACCCAACTTATCTCCGCCCGGCCGGGGAATC
The DNA here is from genome assembly GCF_046742065.1 of Oratosquilla oratoria. Classification (NCBI taxonomy): domain Eukaryota; kingdom Metazoa; phylum Arthropoda; class Malacostraca; order Stomatopoda; family Squillidae; genus Oratosquilla; species Oratosquilla oratoria. The sequence goes on from NC_134807.1 coordinate 49,237,048, forward strand.
GAACCCCGGTTCTCTGGCGTGTGAGGCCAGTGCTTTATCAATCCGCCACCGAGCCGTGTGTGTGTGTGTGTGTGTGTGTGTGTGTGTGTGTGTGTGTGTGTGTGTGTGTGTGTGTGTGTGTGTGTGTGTGTGTGTGTGTGTGTGTGTGTGTGTGTGTGTGTGTGAGTGTGTGTGTGTGTGTGTGTGAGTGTGTGTGTGATTCACCTTGGTCTATGGATCACATGTTGAACTCATGATCGATAGCTATTTCCCTCCCGTAAGAGAGCTCATAGCTCGGATGACCGATCTATGGGTACTGCTGTGACCTTACGTGCACACACACACCCAACTCCTCGCCCACGAGAGTTGGAGTAAGGACTCGAAGCGCAGCGAAGCTGAAATTTTTTCAGCCCTGGGCAGGATTCGAACCCGGACCATCGTAGAGACACTCGGGGACTCTACCAACCGCGCCACCGAGTCGTGTGTGTGTGTGTGAGTGTGTGTATGTGTGTGTGTGTGTGTGTGTGTGTGTGTGTGTGTGTGTGTGTGTGTGTGTGTGTGTGTGTGTGTGTGTGTGTGTGTGTGTGTGTGTGTGTGTGTGTGTGTGTGTGTGCGTGTGCGTGTGTGTTTGTGCGTGCGTGTATGTGTGTGTGTGTGTGTGTGTGTGTGAGTGTGTGTGTGTGTGTGTGTGTGTGTGTGTGTGTGTGTGTGTGTGTGTGTGTGTGTGAGTGTGTGTGTGTGTGTGTGTGTGTGTGTGTGTGTGTGTGTCGTGTGTGTGTGTGTGTGTGTGTGTGTGTGTGTGTGTGTGTGTGTGTGTGTGTGTGTGTGTGTGTGTGTGTGTGTGTGTGTGTGTGTGTGTATTCACTTGGTCTTTGGATCACGTGTTGGACTCGTGATCGACAGCTATTTCCCTCCTGGAAGAGAGCTCAGAGCTCGTAGGTCCGATCTATGGGTAATGCTATGACCTTGTGTGTGTGTGTGTGTGTATGTGTGTGTGTGTGTTTGAGTGTACATGTGTGTATGTCTGAGTGTGTGTGTCTGTGTGTGTCTGTGTATTTACCTAGTTTTACCTAGTATTACACGGGAAGGGAGCTATGCTCGTGGTGACTCGTCTTTGTATCTTTCAGCATTAATTTTTTTCATAAAATCTTGAATAGTATTTGTACACACTGTTTCTTTCTTTAAATTATTCCATATATCCAGCACTCTGTGTGAGAAGCTATTTTTTTCCGATCTCTTCTACAGATATCCTTTTTTTGAGTTTTCTTTTCATGACCTCTTGTTTTTCCATTGTCATTTTTAGTGAATCATTCCTGTCGAGGATTTCCATTCCTTTTATGATTCTAAATATAGTCAGTAGATCATCTCTTTATCTTCTCTGCTGTAGTGTTGGTAGTTCCAATTTCGATAATATTTGTTCGTATGTAAATTTGGAAAGAGCTGGTGCCAACTTTGTTGTTGCTCTCTGTATTCTTTCTAGTTTCCTTATATTCTTTTTAGCACTGGGTGTCCATAGTGTCACTGCATATTCCAGTTTTGGTCTAATTAATGTAACAAATATTTTTTAGATTATTTTTTTATCCAAGTAGTCAAATGCCACTTTCATTGACCTTAATAGGTTGTAGGTTTTACCAACTATTTTGTTTATATGTTTATCCGGTGTCATGTCTTTGCTGATTAATACTCCAAGGTCCCTTTCCGAGTGCACTTTTTTATTATTTATTCGCCAATATTGTAATTTTCTAAATTCTGTTTTTGCTTTTTCCAAACTCCCATTATGCTACACTTCTTGATATTGAAGCTCACTTCCCATTTTTGAGTCCATTTCCAGATTTTGTCCAGGTCTGATTGTAATGAATCACAGTCCTGTTCTTACTTCCTTTAATATTTTTGTGTCATCTGCTATGAAATTCATATAACATTCAACTCCCTCATCCATGTCATTTATGTTTATGGCAAACATGATTGGAGCCAGCACTGCTCCTTGTTTGAACATCACTTATAATTTCTTCTCATTTCGAGTATTTGTCTCTAATTACTACCCTAATTTTTCTCCCAGTCAGGAACTCTTCCATCCATTCTAATAAATTTACCTGCGATGCCAGCTATTGATTCTAATTTTCTTATTAATTTCTTGTGTGGTGCTTGGTCAAATGCCTTTTGTAGGTCTAGATAGGCACGGTCTGCTCATCCATCCCTCTCATCTATTATATCTATTAATCTCGAGTAGAAGCAGATTAGGTTTGTTGTACATGATTCTTCCTTGCCTAAAGCCAAAATGGCTTGGATTTAGTATAGATTTTACTTCTAGGTGTTTAATCCATCTACTTTTGATCATTTTTCACACGTTATTGCTACTGTGCCTGTTAGGGAGACCGGCCTGTAGTTAGATGGATTTTCCTTGTTTCCTCCTTTATATATTGGTACAATGTTTGCATTTTTCCAGTCTTGTAGTGCCTTTCCTTCTTTGAGCGAGCATTTGATTATATAGTATGTATTTTATCTATTAATTCCTCTACGCATTCCTTCAGTATCCAATTTGCAATTCAATCCGGACTATGCGATTTTCTAACATCAAGGTTTTTTATTTGGTCGCTGATTTTCTTTCTTTGTTACAGTTATTTCCTTCATTGGGGGGAGGGGATTTCTGTCACTCGGTTCCCTCACAGTTAGGTGTGTTCT
>NC_134807.1:49240208-49255208 GCF_046742065.1 Oratosquilla oratoria
GAGATGATAATAGAAGAGAAGGCAGTGAGAGGAACGTGGGTAGAGTATTTTAGGGAATTGCTAAATGTGAAGGAGGATAGGGAGGGAAAGGTGCTTGTAGTGTGCTTGTAGTGTGCTTGTGATGCGAGTAAGTAAGGCACCTGGGTTGGATGGATGTCATGTAGAATGTCTAAAAAAAGGAGGTACAGTGATGGTGGACTGGCTGCTGAGGTTATTTAATGTTTGTTGAAGAGAGGGTAGAGTGCCGGAGGACAGGAGGAGTGCCTGTGTAGTTCCACTTTACAAGGGGAAGGGGGGCAAGTGTGAGTGTAGTAGTTTCAGAGGGATCAGCTTGTTAAGTGTAGTTGTGAAGGCTTATGGGAGAGTCTTGATTGAGCGGACTAGGAAAGGAACAGAGGGAGTAATTGGTGAGGAACAGTGTAGGTTTAGGACTGGTAGTGTGGGGGTTGTGTGGATCAGATTTTTGTGGTAAGACAGATATGTGAGAAAGCTTGTATTAGGATTAGAAATGGAGAGAGCGAGTAGTTTGAGGTAAAGGTGGGACTTCGTCATGGATGTGTTATGTAGCCTTGGCTGTTCAATTTATACATGGCTGGGGTGGTGCGAGAGGTGAATGCAAGGGTAATGGGTCAGGGGCTGGAGATGGTTAAAGAAAATGGAGAAAAATGGGAGAAAAAACAGTGTTGTTTGTTGACGACACTACACTTGTAGCAGGATCAGAGGAGGGACTGAGGAAGTTAGTGACAGTTTGGGAAGGTGTGTGAAAGAAGGAAGTTGAAGATAAATCTGGGTAAAAGTAAGGTGATGAGACGTAGAAGGGAAGAAAGTGGCAGCAGACTGGAAGTGAGTATTAAGGGAGAGACTCTGGAGAAAGTGTATAGTTTTAGATACTTGGGTGTGAATGTGGAAGGAAAGGGTTGAGTGGGGGTGGAGGTAGAATGTAGATTGAGAGAAGCGAGTACGTGCCTTGGTGAATCAAAAAGTGTAATGAGAAACAGATATTTGAGAATGGATGATAAAAGGAGATTGTATGAAGGAATGATTGTACGGATAGCACTGTACAGGGCAGAAACATGGAACATAAGAAAGGAAAAGAGAAGGAGGTTGATTGTGTCTGAGGTGAAATGCCTGAGAAGTATGATAGGGGTTACTAGGCTAGACAGAGTGAGAAATGAGGAAGTGAGGAGAAGAACACGGGTGGAAATGGAGTTGCAAGGTAGGGTTGATGAGAGAGTATTAGGATGGTTTGGACACATGGAACGAATGAGTGAAGAAAGATTAGTAAAAGAGGTGTGAAAGCCAGAGGTGGAAAGAGTGAACATGTGGAATCGACCCAGGATGAGATGGATGAATGGGGTAAAAGGGGCATTGGGAAAGAGGTAGATGACTGCTGAGGAAAGACTGGAAAGGACAGAAGATAGGGGTGAATGGAGAATGATTGTGATGCATGAGGGGAGTGGGTGGGGGATGGAGGGTGAGAGAATATGTATGAGACATAAATTGATGCAGCCCGAAGGGATTTCTCCCCATCTTCTCCTTTTCTATATGAGGGGACGGAGAGGGGGGTCGCCGAATTAATGAAGCGGCCTTGCTGTGGATGTGCTGTGTCTTGCGATACTGCTTCTGACCCAGGACAGTGGAAAAGATGTAGGGATGACCCGTCATCCAGGAGGTGCCAAGATAAGAGGGAGGGAAGAGGGTAGAAGGAAGTGGAGTATGTAGGGGATGGAATGGGTGAGACTGGTTCTATACCTTTGTTTTTGGCTACCTCCCGTGTAAGAGGGAAGAAAGCCTTTGGTATATGTATGTGTAATATATATATATATATATATATATAGGTATATATATTATATATACATATATATATATATATGTGTGTTTGTGTGGTGTGTGTGTGTGTGTGGTGTGTGTGTGTGTGTGTGTGTGTGTGTGTGTGTGTGTGTGTGTGTGTGTGTGTGTGTGTGTGTGTGTGTGTGTGTGTGTGTGTGTGTGTGTGTGTGAGTGCGTGCGTGTGTGTGTGCATGTGTGTGTGTGTGTGTGTGTGTGTGTGTGTGTGTGTGTGTGTGTGTGTGTGTGTGTGTGTGTGTGTGAGTGCGTGTGTGTGTGTGTGTGTGTGTGTGTGTGTGTGTGTGTGGTGTGGGTGTGTGGTGTGTGTGTGTGTGTGTATTCACTTGGTCTTTGGATCACGTGTTGGACTCGTGATCGACAGCTATTTCCCTCCTGGAAGAGAGCTCAGAGGTCGTAGGTCCGATCTATGGGTAATGCTATGACCTTGCACACACACACACACACACCCAACTCCCCGCCCACGAGAGTCAGAGTAACGACCCGAGGCACAGCGATACCGAAATAATTTCGGCCCTGGACAGGATTCGAACTGGGTACTGGGAGCACTTCTACTTCCCAGTTCAGCGCTCTACCAACTTTGCCACCGATTCGTGTGTGTGTGTGTGTGTGTGTGTGTGTGTGTGTGTGTGTGTGTGTGTGTGTGTGTGTGTGTGTGTGTGTGTGTGTGTGTGTGTGTGTGTGTGTGTGTGTGTGTGTGTGTGTGTGTGATGTCTGTCGTGCTTTCACTTTTGTTTAGTACGTCTATCACTTTATACTTTCCTTTCACCACTGTTTTTGCGACGTACGATTGTCACTCACAGTTTTAGTCAGTAGGCCCTATGCCTTCGAAGATATAACTTATTCAAGTTATAGACCTAGAAATTGCATATTGCATAGTCACTTCAATAGAGGTAAATTAAACTTTCGACGATTTTTCTTAATTTTCTTCAAATTATTACAACTTACTTTTCTTGGTTACACCCAGTTTAGGTCCTAGGTCAGTTCTGCTGTAACACCATGATTTCTTTATTCCAATGATCTTTAACTTTATATCTAAGAACTTCGCTTAAGGGTGTGATCTTACAATCGTGGACCAATTGAATTTTCTCCTACTCCACCCTTTCTCTAATCAAATCCACCGTTACAAGTCCGTCTGCTATATTGTTTACTCAAGCAATCTCGAATTCACTGCACACTGACTTAGGTTACATCATCAAAAGTAAAACCTACATAGAGCAATGAAATAGGGTCCCCAGGCACTTGCTTATAAACATATGCTGAGAGCAAATCTTTACAATTCCTCGCCTTTTTGCCTTTGAACTGTTGTTTACCAAACAGCCGATCCAATATCAGTCACCCCTACTTTGTATTGTATTTCTGTTGTATTGTGTTTTCCATTTTCTTCAGTCCACATGCGTAAGAAAAAACCAAAGTATTTTGAAGTGAACATATCTATGTATATATTATATATTTAAGATTGTTACATTCTAATTAGTGTGTGAAAATTCAAGGATGTATTTGCTTTAATTTCCTGTTATGTATGAATAATATATGATTTATATTTACAACGTATGTATGTCGACATATCCATTGTTGGAACATGTTTACGTTTGAACAACCGTTTAAGAGTTGATAACGCTATCTTTTTCTCTTACAGCCAAACAAGTAACATATATCTTGTGTTAATCTAATGGGAATTTATATCCATGTGCCTAGACTGAGCACGTTTAGAATTAAAGAGTAAATGGGGGGGTTGCTGTAGAGAAAAAGAGAGCATTTCCAAAAGGTATGTAGGCTTGGAAATTTTACTGTATTGGAAGTTCATTATTATCTTGATGAATTGATAGATTAATTAGATTTTCAATTATCAAATTTGATATATCATGTATATGCATGTCATGCAATTGCAGTCACGTTGTGGCAAACTCTTACATTGAAATTAATACAAGGTCTAAATCTTTATAAGAGAGTCTATCATAATAATTGAGTTTGTTTGCTGATGTTATTCATTATGTTGAATTTAATTCATATGAATAATAATATGGATATCAGAATCTCAGTATAGATCTGCTGGATGCTCATCCTACCTCACATGTGTAAGAATATGTATGAGAGTTATTTTGCATGTAATGAAGATATGATAAATTATATAGCTTTTGTTCAATATATGAAAATAAATATATATATATATGTTTGTCTAACTTCATTATTTGTTGATATATGTTAAAGATAGTAATCAATGATAAATATTATTGTTCACCCACCTTTAAGGGATGAGGCAGTATATATAAGAGTAAGTATTGTCCTCCCAGCTCCCTTATTTACTAATCAATTATTTTAGGTTGGAGGTGATGGTATAACAAGTTGGGGGCTCGATTCAACCAACAGCCAATTGCCACCCAAGGATTCCACACAGTATTCTCCACGGCTAAGACATTTAGCAGCCATCCAATTAATTAAGGTATGTTGCAAACCGCTGAAGTTAGTTCAGGTGAAATAAAAATGGCAGAGTAGAAGAATTCATAAATAGTCGTGACATACACTATCTGTACCAGTGTACAGAGGAGGAGATACGTCAGATAGCAAATAAATTTGAAATACCTGTGATATGTAGTTTGAAAAGTGATATACAGAAAGAAATTGTTGCAGAACTAGCTGAAAAGGGAGTTACCGATGTAGTTGATGAAACTGAGTTAGGAGAGAAAATGTAGCCAAGTGATAGACTGGAGTTGGAGAAATATAAGATGCAGATTCAATTAGAGTAAAAAAAGGATTCAAGCAGAGAAAGAAGTGAGACTAAAAGAAATAGAAATTAGACGTGTGCATATGGGAAGAAATGGTGGAGAAGGAAGAGATGACAGGGTTAGTCAATTATCCGAATTTGTAGAAGAAGAAGCAGAAGACTTTTTCATCCAATTTGAAAAGATTGCCATAATAAAAGAATGGGACAAGACGGATTGGGCAATGTTGGTGCAGACAAAATTCAAAGGAAAGGTGAGGGAGACATTTGCATGATTGACTGTGGAAGAACCTATAAGATATAGTAAGGTGAAGGAGGCTGTACTCAGAACAGTAGAAATGGCACCTGAAGTGTATAGGAGGAGATTCAGGAACATAAAGAAAATAAATGAACAAACATTTAGTGATTTGGCTAGGGAGTGTGACGTGAGATTTGACCGATGGCATAAATCGGAGGAAGTAGAAATTTTGAGGAAATGAAATAGTTGATCTTGTTGGAACTGTAGAAACTAGATAGAATGTGACGAGGGCAGCAAGGTTAGCTAATCAATTGGCTGTGATGCGAAGAATGTGTACAGAGCGGGTGAACTACAAACAAGGCGGAATAAGGAATGTGGGACATACTTATGGAAAGAATAATTAAGGAGTAGGCCACTATGATTCTAAACAGGATCGCTACAATCCTCAAAGATCACAGCTTAATTATGTTCCGCAGAGTCAAGATAGAAACTTAGGAACCCACCTCAATATGGTCCTGTGAGACATCAGCAGAATTTCACTGGGTATGTGAATAAGCAGGAAAGGTCACATGTACTTCAGATGTTACGGGTGCGGAGAAAGTGGTTATGTGCAGTATCAGTGTAGAAAAGTATCCAAATTTGATGATTTAACTGTGGCGTGGAAGGAACCACAAGTGAATTTAGATGTGGGGTCTAAGGTGAAAGAGATGAGTGTTGGTAGTTTCCAACCATTCATAACCGAGGGAGGAATATCTTTACCTGGTGGATCTAAGAAACAAATAAAAATCCTAAGGGATACTGGAGCAAACCAAAGTCTAGTCCCATTGCACTATGTAGATATTGACACTGGTTATGCTAGTGGCAATGTGAAAGTAGGAATTAGTAAAGAACTTCCCACAAATGGTGTGGAGATTTTGGGTAATGATTTGGCTGGAGAAAAAGTGGTCACAGAACCAAGAATGATTTCTAAACCCCTCGAGAGTATAAAGAATGAGAATATGGATGTACAAGTTACCGGAGATGTCTTAGATATTGAAATTCAGAAGGAGAGCCAAAATTACTATGGAAATGGAAGAGAAATTCCATCCGCAGGGAGTAAGAATTCTCCTAGCGGAGGTAGAGTGAATGCAAGCAAAGAGAGCGACATAGAGATTACGGATAATGGAATCCTCCAAAGAATTTATCCAGCTTGCGTAGTAACCAGAGCTATGATGTGGAGTAAGGAAACTTGTGATGAGGATATGAGTCTAGGTGATATATTTGATGAGGGAGAGGAATCTAAGCATGTGAAAGATAAAAGTATAAAAGTGAAACTGGAGATAGTCCCTGAATTCAATGGAAGGAACTTATTGATGTCTAATGTGATGATCCTGCTTTGAAGGAATACTTTGGAGAAACGAATAGAAATGGTGTGTCTGGTGACAGTTCTACTGGATTTTATCTTCATGCCAAAGAGGAAGTGGAGACCTGCGAGTGTACCCGCAACGGATCATTGGCAGCTGAAACGACAAAGAGTGGTACAAAAGAAATATAGGCATACATTGATAGCCATGTCCCATGAATCTAGTCTGGCAGGACATTTAGGAATTAGGAAAACAGCGGAGAAGCTGCTTACTCATATTTATTGGCCAAGTTTGAAGAGAGATGTTGCTGAGTTTTGTAAAACTTGCGACATATGTCAAAGAGTGGGTAAACCAAATTAGGTAATCCCGCGAGCACCATTGCAGCCCACACCAGCATTTTGTAAATCATTAAGGAAAATCATAATTGATTGTGTTAGACCTTTACTAAGAACTAGGAAAGGAAATTCATATTTATTGACAATAATGTGTGTTTCCACTAGATTACAAAGGATTACAAAGGCGGAGCATGCCGACAGGAGACCTTTTGATCCATATCTAGGTCGGATGCGAAAGAAAATCATAATAATAATAAAACAAATAAATAAAAACTATAATAATGTAAATAACAAATAAGATACATAAATAAATGCATAGTTATAGTTAAATAATAAACAAACAGGTAAATAGTAAATAATAATAAATTGACATATAACAAATAATAAATGAAAATCAGACAGACAAATGATAACAAAATAAAAACAAATAATATAAGATAAATTATAATCATTACAGCATCTTACTTAGGTATTTATCTAACTGATTCTTAAAGCTTCGAACTGAACTACATTGCACTACCTGTGCAGGAAGTTTATTCCACTCCGGAGTATCCATGCGAGAAATATAGTGAGGGAGTTGGTGAAATATTTTTCTTGGGTAGGACTCCCAGAAGTAATCCAATCTGATAGAGGAAGTAACTTTACTTCCGGCATGTTCAAGAAAATATTAAAAGGCTTGCACATTGAACAAAGATTATCTAGTGCATACCATCCACAATCCCAGGGTAGTCTGGAGAGATTCCACCAAACCCTTAAGAATATTCTCAGAGTATACTGTGAAGAACTCGGAATAGATTGGGATGAAGGAATTCCACTGGCTTTATTTGCAATTAGAGATGTAGTACAAGAATCGACTGGATTTAGTCTATTTGAACTGGTGTATGGCCACGATGCAAGAGGTCCTTTGAGAATGATGAAAAAAAAAGTGGCTTGGCAAGAGTGATGAACCACATTTGTTAACATATGTATCAGAATTCAAGAATAGGTTGATCAAGGCAAGGGAGCTCGTTGCAGGGAATTTAAAGGATGCACAATAGGAGACGAAAACGTGGTACGACAAAAAGTCGAGGGCGAGAGAATTTATACCAGGTGATAAAGTCCTGGTGTTATTACTATTCAGAGAGATCCCCTGAAGGTAAAATATTGTGATCCTTGGAAAATTGAGACGAGAGTTGGAGATCTGAACTATATTGTTAATACTGCTGGTAGGCGTAAGAAAAACTAATTATGCCATGTCAACATGATCAAACCTTATCATGAAATAGAAGTAGAGAATACGGGGATGTCTGAGGAGAAGAGTGAGTTGATTTGTGGTATAGTGAATGCGGAACAAGAAATAGATAATGGAGAGGAAAGAAAATTTAGCAGGTGTGAAGAGAAAAACTTGGAAAATTCGACAGTGTTGGAAAACATAGAGTGTAAGCTGAACCATCTAGGCATTGAAAAGAGGAATTATATTATACGTGAATCAATAAATGCAAACCCTTATTTTCGAATACTCCAAGAAGGTGTAACATAGTAGAACATGATGTTGACGTAGATGATACTAGACCGATAAAACGACATCCGTATCGGGTCAATCCACAGAAAAGGGAGTTTTATGAGGAAGGAGGTTCCATACATGTTGGAAAATAAATTGACAGAGGAAAGTAACAGTGCGTGGAGTTCACCGTGTGTGTTAGTACAAAAGGCAGGTGGTGAGACATTTAGATCTTGCACAGACTTTAGGAAGGTGAACCAAGTAACTAAAAGCAACTCCTACCCGATTCCCAGATTGGATGACTGTATCGACTTTGTGGGAAGTGCGAACTTTGTCAGTAAGTTTGACTTGCTGAAAGGGTACTGGTAGATAAGTTTGACGGAAAGAGCTAAGGAGATATCTGCATTCGCAACCATGGATGATCTATATCAGTACAAGGTGATGTCATTTGGAATGAAGAATAGTGGTAGTACTTCCCAGAGGTTGATAGATAAAGTATTAACAGGTATGAGCGGATGTACAGTGTATATCGACGATATAGTCGTATGATCTGAAAATTGGGAAGACCATGTGAAACAAATAGCCGAAGTATTCAAGAGATTAAGTGATACCAATCTAACCATAAATTTAGTTAAGAGTGATTTTTCCAAAGCTCAAGTTGAATATTCAGGATATATGGTAGGTCAAGGTAAAATGCAACCTGTTGATGATAAAGTGAAAATTATCGACGAATGTCCTGTATCTAGCAACCGTATGGAGTTAATGAGATTTCTAGGTATGAGTGGATACTACAGAAGGTTTTGTAAACAGATTTCCATAGTTGCTCTACCATTGATTAGGCTGTTGTCTAAAGGTGTAAAATTTGTGTGGGATACACATTGTGAGGAAGCTTTTGTAAAAATTAAGAGAAAGTTAACAAGTGACCCTATACTTGTCACTCCTGATTTTAAGAAACCATTTAAATTGCATGTGGATGCAAGCGATATTGGAATAGGAAGGGTTTCGGTTCAGGGGAAATAGGATATTGACCATCCGATATGTTATTTTTCAAGAAAATTCCTTCCATACCAAAGAAATTATAGTACATTTGAGAATAGACTTTAGTTTTAATCCTTAGTCTAAGTCATTTTGATATATATCTGAGAGGAACCGGATATCCTGTTTTTGTATTTACTGATCATAACCTTCTAGTATTTTTGCATAAGATGAAGAATGTTAATCAACGATTAACTCGATGAAAGTTAATGTTACAAGATTATGACTTAGTGATTCAGAATATTAAAGGAAAGGAGAATGTATTAGCTGATACTCTGTTCGCATTCCTAAGCAGCATGAGTCAATCCAAGGATTGCCTCATGTCTTTAAGGGAAAGGGCGTTACCGTACCTTGTACCACAGTCATCCCTACGTTTTTTTTTTTTTTTTTGTATTGTGTTTTCTATTTTCTTCGGTCCGCATGCGCAGTATCGTAACAAGATGAAAACCAAAGTATTTTGAAGTGAACATATCTACGTATATGTTATATATCTAAGATTGTTATATTCTAATTAGTGTGTGAAAATTCAGGGATGTCTTTGCTTTAATTTCTTGTGAGGTATGAATACTGTATGATTTATGTTTACGACGTATGTATGTCGACAGATCCATTGTTGGAACTTGTTTACGTCTGAAAAACCATTTAAGAGTTGATTAAGCTCTCTTTTTCTCTTACAGCCAAACAAGTAGCATGTATCTTGTGTTAGTCTAATGGGGATTCATATCCATGTGCCTAGATTGAGCACGTTTAGAATTGAAGAGTAAATGGGGGGTTTCTGTGAAGAAAAAGAGACATTTTCAAAAAGTATGTAAGCTTGGAAATTGTATTGTATTAGAACCTTATTATTATCTTGATAAATTGAGATATTAATTAATTTTTCAATTATCAATATCTAAATCTTTATAAGAGTGTTTATCATAATAATTGAGTTTATTTGCTGATTTTATTCATTGTGTTAAATTTAATTCATATGAAAAATAATGTGGAGATCAGAATTTCAGTGTAAATCTGCTGGATGAAAGTAATGCTGACTAAGATTTCATCCTACCTAACATGTGAAAATGTATGAGAATTATTTTGCGTGTAATGAAGATTATATAGCTTTTGTTCAATATATATATATATATATATATATATATATATATATATGTGTGGGTGTGTGTGTGTGTGTGTGTGTGTGTGTGTGTGTGTGTGTGTGTGTGTGTGTGTGTGTGTGTGTGTGTTTGTCTAACCTCATTATTTGTTTATATATGTTGAAGATAGTAATCATTAATAAATATTTTTGTTCAACCACCTTTAAGGGATGAGGCAGTATATATAAGAGTAAGTATTGCCCTCCCAGATCCTTTATTTGCTAACCAATTATTTTAGGTTGAAGGTGAGGGTTTAACACTATCTACCCCTCTTTCTACCTCACATGTCTACCTATATCTACGAGTCTCTTACAGGGTTCGGCAGCTACTACTTGGTTGTCTCGACCAACCATTTTCTACTACCCTCTTACAGGGTTTGGGCATATTACAATATTAATGGAGTCAACATGTCATACAAGGAATTAACCATTATAACTATTTCTGCATAAACTGGCTAAACAAGGTTAAAAGATGTAGCCTTCAATGGTTGTTGTCATCAACTTAATGGCTCCCCAAAATATGTTATACATAACAAAGAAATAAGTAACCTCTGCAAAATGTACAATTGTCTGTAACACAAAATATCTATTTACTCTTAAAACAAATTAGTATATCTATAAATCGGTTCAGTAAATTGGATTTAAAACTCAATGCTACTAAGGTCTGAAGATGTCATAATTTACCAATAACAAAATCAGGACAAATTGTCGAGTAGAATTTAATGTCTTCCTCATTCTGATAGTGAAATTTTATTAAGACCAGCAACAATCAGATATCAATGGAGGATGTATTCATATTTTCAAATATGTGAGTTGTGTATCTGTGAGGTATGTTACAACGATTATATGTACAGTATTTAGGGTGTTAGTTATAGTGGAAAGTGTGCCTTCACAATTTCACATTTGTTTTACACTTGTCAGAAACTGAGATAGTACCCTAAACTGACTTCAACTTAGGACATAAATTTCTGAACATGTTTGACAAAAAAGTAAGTTAGTTTAACAAATAACTTAACTTTTTGTCAAGGATATAATCTGCACTAGTGAAGCTACATAAGCATTTTCAATGCTTCAGAGAACACAAAAGTAAAGCAATACTGAATGGTGTTGTTTTATACATTGGCAAGGCTCCAGGTCTTGATGACTGAGAAAGACTCCAGGTAGCACATCTTTCTGGCACAGAAAAGATCCAAGGTAGGTATGACTACAGGAGTTTTACATCGTGAAGTTGTTAACTCGCAAACAATCATTCCAAAGTTTTCGGGGGAAGAAAATACAATTGGAGTCAATAGGTTTCTCAGTTTAATAGACACTAATTGTAATTAAAAAAATATCTAATGACAAAAAGAAAACAGAAATCTTAAAAGAAAATGTAGATCATCAGAAGGGTAGGGTAGCTTATAATAAATTTCCAGCAAATGGAAGATATCAACCAATATAAAGTTTATAAGAAAGCATTCATTAAATCTTTTAAGTAGAAATATGATCAGGATACTATCAGGTCTTTGGTTAGAATGATAAATAAAAATAAGTATATAAAACACATGTCTAAGGACATGATTTCTATGTTGAATAATTCAGACTGGATAAGAAAATCTAGTGACAAATTAAAAACTTCTCAGGTTACTAAGTTAATAGTATTTGCTCTATTGGTACACACTTGTAATGAGATAACTGCAGAATAGTTGTGCAAAGATGAAAAAATAAAACGGACTTAGGGAAAATAGATTACCTTCTTTAGGGATATATGGAATATAAAGCAATTAGTCCATATGTCTTAACAGAGGGAATGCAACAACAAAGAGAAACTAGGAACTCTAGTAGTGATCACAGAAACAGAGGATTTGAACATAGAGTTAGAAGTACTTCAAGGAATTGTAGAATTGAATGTTGTAATTGTAATACCTGGGGGCATAAAGCACATGAGTATTATTATGAGACTATTTGTAGAAACTGCAGATATGATGGTCATGATGAGTCTCATTGTAGAAACCCACCTTTCTTTTTGTATCACCAGAGAGTATGACATAGAACACAGGATTGTAGAGCAATGCCAAAATTTCGTATTCACCAAGAAACAAGAAGAAAACCCCTAGGTACAAAACAAAACAACATTATAGAGCTAACCATAGAATACAAATAGATAATTTTGTGTTAGGGACTAGAGTGATTGAAGGGTGAAAGAAAACACCATCATAAAAAACAATTGTAAATTGACTATAACAGTTGGAAGTACTTCTGTAGTACCCCTCATTGCAGGTAGAATGTTCAATAAACCTATTCAAATATTTATTGATACGGTATCTGTAGCCAGCGTTATAACTAGCAGTTTTAAACCAATTGAAACAGGGGTGAAAATCTTGGAACTAGTACATTACTCATTGCAAGGAGTAACAGGAGGTCAGTTAGAAACATTAGGTAAAGTTTAATTAGATATAATTTTGTATAAGAATGAGCGCTTGCATATTCCAGTAATATTTTTAAAAGAAACTGTTTTTCCATGAGATCTATTGATAGGATTTGCAACTATTAGAAAAGAGGGTATGATCATATGTCCTGCTGTGTTAGAGATCTTAGTGAAATCACAGTTAATCCCATTTTTAAATCAACCAGACTTAGAGCCATTATATGTGATAAGAGAATCTATTGAAATAGATGGGAAAGATGACAATGCTAGATTGGATGATAGTGGGGCAGAGCGGTCCATTCAAGAAGAAATAAAACAAACAGAAAATAAAGTCTTATATAGTAAACCCAAGTCAGTTATTCAGGGAATCCCAGAAATTACCCAGAATTCATAAACTTCAAATAAAGTTTTGCTAATTGTGGAAGGTGGCGTAATAAAGTCTACATTATTACACTCCAAAGCAATTAACAGGGTAGTAGTGCAGTTGAAAAGAGTCACTGTAGACTAAAAATTTAACTATCCTAGAACCAATTAAGATAAAAGGTTTGAAATTGGACTCAGGGGTTTATCAGACAACAAGAACATAGTAGAAATATTAGTGATTAGTACTTTGAATAAAGACACAGTCTTAAGGAAGGGTACACAAATAGGATGTTTTCAAGTTTGTACATGACTCATTAAGATTATAAATAAGAGTACTGAGGAGGTAGAATAACCAATTTCATCAATCTGTTCAATTCAGGAAGAAACATATTAGGAAACGAAGTATAAGAGTCAACTAAGGCCTACTAGTTGTCCTGAGTTGAATGAGACCCCACTTGCATTTCTTCTGAAGCACTATAGAGCAATTGCTTTGCCGGGGGACGCCTTGGGAAAAAAAAACTGTTTTAAAACATCATATCTAATTAAAACCAGGGACTCCTCCTGTCTATATATTTGCCTACAGATTACCACATTCCAAACTAGCCCTTGTAGATAAATTTATCACTGAAATGTTATCGCAGGATATAATTGAACCTAATCTAAGTGAATGGAACTTCCCCTCGATTTAGGTGCCAAAATCAGACGGTATAATGCGTCTAGTTATTAACTATGGGGAATTGAATAAATATATTATACCTAATAGATTACCGTTACCGGTAATAGCAGACATCTTTCGTGGTTTGGAAACCGAGAATAGATATTTTAGCACTATACAGTAGATATCAAATCTGCATTCTGGTAAATCGAGTTTCATGAAGATTCACGAGATTGTACATCAATTACCACACCAATTCATGCCATTTGGGATATGTAATAATCCATTAACTTATATGAGATTAATGAATACATTTCTAGATGGGTTATTAGGAAACACTGCCAGTGTATTTCTAAATGATATTTTAATAACTTCCCAAACAGTGACGAAGAACTTTAAGAAATTATATTTGATATTCTCAAGACAGACATGGATTTAGTACAGTAAATTCAAAGGTAGAAGCAGTGAAGAACTATCCGGTTCCTAACAATGTAGAAAAGTTAGAGTTTTCTTGGAATTGACAGAAATATTATAGAAAAATTATCTAGGGGTATGCAGACATAGCTAATCCATAAATTTTTGTTGAGGAAAGATTTAAAGTTTATTTGGGAACCTGCAAAACAGTAAATTTTTGAAAAGTTGAAAGATAAACCTACTAGTTCTCCAGTTCTAATATTTCCTGGTTATAAAAAAAAAAAAAAAATTATTCTCTGTACTGATGCGTTTGACATAGGGTTAGGAGTCATACTGGTGCATGAGAGAAATGAAACATTGAAACCAATAGCTTACGCTCTGAAGGTGTTTGTCACATTCTGCTTCCAGTCCAATTGGTTATCAATAGTGATTCCCAGTAATTTAGTGGATTTGACTACTTGGAGCGGTTGGGTGACGATTGTGACATTTGGAGCAAGTACATCCTTCTTTGATGTGCAGAAGTGCATGGTGACCGCTTTTGTATTGTTAATGGTCACATGGTTGTCAATCGTCCAGGTTTGTAGCTTATCAAGAGTAGCCTGCAGTGGAGAGGAGTCAGGACCTATGTTGTC
The DNA here is from genome assembly GCF_046742065.1 of Oratosquilla oratoria. Classification (NCBI taxonomy): domain Eukaryota; kingdom Metazoa; phylum Arthropoda; class Malacostraca; order Stomatopoda; family Squillidae; genus Oratosquilla; species Oratosquilla oratoria. The sequence continues at coordinate 49,254,810 of NC_134807.1, forward strand.
AACGGTGATGCCAACAATTGAGCCGTCAACGCATTTCCAGTGATGAAAACTGTCAGTCAGAGCATCGTTAATTAACATTAGGAAGCGCAGGGGCATTTTGGCCCCTTGGGAGACTCCACAGGTCAGGTGTTGTGGGGTATAGATCGAACCTTTAAACCTGACACACTGTCTACACTCACTCAGGAAATCCGACAGCCATGTTACTAGGATGGGATGGAGACCAATTTCTATTGATTTTCTTATTATGTTAGTATGATCAACCAGACCAAATGTTTTTCTAAAATAAATTAAAGTGAGAGCAAGGGAGTGTTACGTTTGTCTTAATAAAATCAAGTTGGTCAATTAAGCAGTGAGATGAAGTGCTGATGTTGCCAAATTGATGGGGATCTATTTTATTGG
>NC_134807.1:49257708-49260208 GCF_046742065.1 Oratosquilla oratoria
AAGTAGTCAAATGCCACTTTCATTGACCTTAATATGTTGTACGTTTCACCGAATATTTTGTTTATATGTGTATCCGATGTCATGTTTTTGCTAATTATTACTACAAGGTTCCTTTCCAAGTGCACTTTTTTTATTATTTATTCGCCAATTTTGTAATTTTCTAAATTCTGTTTTTGCTTTTTCCAAACTCCATTATGCTACACTTCTTGATATTGACGTTCACTTCCCATTTTTGAGTCCATTTCCAGATTTTGTCCAGGTCTGATTGTAATGAATCACAGTCCTGTTCTTACTTCCTTTAATATTTTTGTGTCATCTGCTATGAAATTCATATAACATTCAACTCCTTCATCCATGTCATTTATGTATATGGCAAACATGATTGGAGCCTGCACTGCTCCTTGTTGAACATCACTTATAATTTCTTCTCATTTCGAGTATTTGTCTCTAATTACTACCCTAATTTTTCTCCCAGTCAGGAACTCTTCCATTCATTCTAATAAATTACCTGCGATGCCAGCTATTGATTCTAATTTTCTTATTAATTTCTTGTGTGGTGCTTTGTCAAATGCCTTTTGTAGGTCTAGATAGGCACAGTCTGCTCATCCATCCCTCTCATCTATTATATCTATTAATCTCGAGTAGAAGCAGATTAGGTTTGTTGTACATGATCTTTCTTGCCTAAAGCCAAATTGGCTTGGGTTTAGTATAGATTTTACTTCAGGTGTTTAATCCATCTACTTTTGATCATTTTTCACACGTTTTAGCTACTGTGCCTGTTAGGGAGACCGGCCTGTAGTTAGATGGATTTTCCTTGTTTCCTCCTTTATATATTGGTACAATGTTTGCATTTTTCCAGTCTTGTAGTGCCTTTCCTTCTTTGAGCGAGCATTTGATTATAGTATGTATTTTATCTATTAATTCCTCTACGCATTCCTTCAGTATCCAATTTGCAATTCCATCCGGACTATGCGATTTTCTAACATCAAGGTTTTTTATTTGGTCGCTGATTTCTTTCTTTGTTACAGTTATTTCCTTCATTGGGGGGAGGGGATTTCTGTCACTCTGTTCCCTCACAGTTAGGTGTGTTCTCAATTGTGAAAACCGATTTGGAGTGGTTGCTCATAACTTCTGCCATTTCTTGTTCTGTGTATTCATGACTTCCTTGGCGTAGCTTTTCTATTTTTTTTTTTTTTTTTTTTTTTTAGTTTACCGTTCACATATCTATAAAATAGTTTCGGTTGTTCTTTGTATTTTTCTATTATTTCCTTTTCATAATTTCTCTTTTCTTCTCTGCACATTTTTACATAATCGTTTCTTAGTTTGATGTATGTTTGCTTTTTTTTTTTTTTTTTTGCTTTTTTCCATTTTCCCCTGGCTTTATCTCTTTTATCCTTGGCTTCACTACAATTTTTGTTGTACCAGTTTTTTATGTATATTCTTTCTTGCTTTTGTTGCGAAACTTATTTGATCACACCCTCATTATAAATTTCTTTTAGTATATTCCATTTCTCTTCCAACCTTGTTCCTTTAGGAATTTTTCCCAGGTTGCATTACGAAATAATTTTTTAAGTTTCTCAAAATTCGTTTTGTTGTACATTGGTCTTCCTATTCTATGTTTCTCATTTCTTCTTAGGTCTATTTATTCTTTTAGTTCAAATTCTATTAGTACATGGTGACTCTTTCCTATTGGTGTTTTGTAATCTATTCTGTCTACAATTTTAGGTTCTGATGTAAGTATTAAATCTACTCTCGAAGGTTCCTCATTGTTTCTGCATCTGGTGTTTTCCTTTATCCATTGAGTCATTGTGTATTTAATGATCATATCGAGTAGCATGCTGCATCCTATGTCCTCTCCACCCCTCACTGTCATTTCTTCCCAACATATTTCTTTTGAGTTAAAATAACCCATAATTACTGTATTTCCTCTTTCTTTTATTATACCAGTTAGTTCAAATTTGGTATCTTTTAGCAATTTCGATTGATCGTATTCTGTCCAGGCCTGTGTTTTAGTGGGCACACACACTACTACAAATTTTCTACTTTGAATGTGGTTGTTTTCTATTTTTATCATGACTGACTCTACATTGTTATTTCCTTCTGTCAACTTTTTTACATTCAAGTCTTTCTTGGTCAGAAATAGTACTCGCCCGCCTTGTTTTCCTTTCTATTCTTCATCCAGCAGTTGCATAGACCTTGTCGCACAGTGTTAGGTAGTAGATTCCCTTTTAGTTTAGTTTCTACTATTCCCATTATATCCGGCTTTTCTGATGCCAGGTAATCATTTAGGTCATTCAGTCCTGAGATCATTCCATCTATGTTGGTATATGCTAGTTTTAATTTTTTTCTTTCTCGTTTTTTTCTGTCTGCTTTGTTTCCTTTTTCGTGATACACCAATTTCTCAGCCTCAAGTCCACCACTTTCCAAAAATAAACAAATAAATAAATAAATAAATAAATAAATAAATAAATAAATAAATAAATAAATAAATAAATAAATA
>NC_134807.1:49275208-49280208 GCF_046742065.1 Oratosquilla oratoria
CAACCATCCATAAAACTTGGAAGCAGTTTACAGAAAAACGAGAGTTTTTGTGATGAGTGTGAAACTGTGAGAATGGTGAACATGGAGAACGAGATGTTTGAATTGATTGTTGGTTTGAGTGAGGATTCTGTAATATCACCGTGGCTCTTTAATCTGTATGTAGATGTAATGATGAGTGAAGTGAATGCAAGAATTATGAGTAGGAGAATGAGGTTGGAGTGATATATTCAAAGATAAATGCAAGAAAATCAAATATGCACGGAAGACATTTTTCTGCTCATGAAAATAGAGGAGGGACTGAGGAGCTAATTTTTTAAATCTGGTAAGAATAGTTGAGAAAACTATAGGTTAATCTATTAATGTGAAATATAATGATAGTATCGAAAAATAAAGCAAGGTTGATTAACATAAAAGCGAAGATTAGAGAAAGAGACTGGAAATAGAACAAAGGAAAGAGAACAACTAGGAGGTGCTCTGAGAGTGGGATGAATGTCAGTAGAAGCAACGAAAGTAATGTGCGGATCAGTAGTTGTTTTTAGTGTTACATATGGAATGAGGTCTGGGCTATAGATAAAAGTGAAACAGCGTTACTCTATGTTTTAAACCACACTAAGAATGAGTCCTCCATTATTCACCTTTCCTTTCCATCCATCTTCCTTTAGCCCCCCCCCCCAACACACACCAACTTTAAGGACATTAGCTCTCATATAAAAGGAGAAATGTAAGCTAGGAATAAGGCTAGGTCTAGCTAAAATATGTATAAACATTCATAATAGTGCTTCTGTTAATGATCGTCATTTTGTAAGTAGTATTTTTCTATTTCATCCAGTATCTATGTATAAACTTATCTACAGTAGCTTTACATTTCTTCAATCTGCCATTATTCATTACGTATTTTTTTCAGATTATGTCTATTTCAAGACGAAACTTCGAAGAAATATGATACATGAGCAACTTTCATGAACTTGTCTTTGGACACCTTTCATGTGAAAGAATACTGGTTGGAAAAGAAGAGACTACAGCCCCTGTGGACCTTTTCAATCACTTGCTCTTGTGAATGGCCTTCATCTTTAGGTAACAATTCAGGGAACCATCTCTGTGCCGTTAAGTTAAAGCACCAGTATAAGGTATGGACAGCAGGGTTAGGGGAGTAAATGTATTTCATCAAAATATTAATTGCAGAAAATAGAGAGGCTGTAATGATATAAAAACGATTGGCATTGATAAATACTTATATCTTTGTGTCTGAATAAAGGCATGCAACTTAAGTTACATATATTATGTGCAAGATTCTTAGAAATACAAATAAGAATAATTACAATATGAAAAAATAATTACCCTAGATTAAAAAGGGTAACCTCGTTATGTGTCTCTCTCTGTATATCTGTCTATTATCTATCTATTTATCTATCTTTATCTCACCAGCTCTCCACGCGCGCGCGAGCTCGTGTGTGTGTTTCCGAGATGACTGTGTTGTAGAATTTGAGTAAGTTAGGCACGCAAGAACGTTTCCGTCTGAATCGATGTTGTCTATCATTTATCAAACAGTTACTTTTTTAATGATGTTCGATAGCATCTCTGATGATAGTTTCCATAATTTTTCCACGATTAAAGTCAAGCTTATAGGCCTGTAGTTACTTGGTTCCTTTTTGTCACCTTTTTTGATATATAGGAGTAACGTTAGCTAGCTTCCATTCTCTTGGGATATCTCCGGATATAATGGATTTCTTGAAAATAGTTTCAAATGGAACAACAATCTCACTTTTCATTTCCTTTAAGATTCCTGGATGCCAACCGCCAGACCCTGGTGTTTTATTAACTTTGAGTTTCTCTACACCTTCTAATTTTCTATTTTGTTACATTTACCGTAGTGAGTAAATTCACCCTAGATTTTTCACAGGTTTCAGTTTGGAGTTTACTTGAGGTGTTTCGTTTACGAATACTGAGCTAAAGTAGTTGTTTTGAATATCACATATTCCTTCATTTGAGTATACAAGTTGACCTTCAGCAGATAATAGTGGGCCAATGTGATTCCCAATAACCTTTTTATCTATAATGTAACTATAGAATTTTTTGGGATTCTCTTTGAATTTATCAGCGATATTTATTTCGTATTGACGTTTTCGTTTTTTTTTTTTTTTTTTTTTTTGCCTTTTTTAATCTGTGTTATTACATTAGCTTGATAGTCATTAGGTGAATCCGAGCACTTTTATTTCTTATAAGCCTGTCTCTTTTTAGCAATACTTTATTCAGTTTCTTTGTCAAGCCATTTTGGGCGAATCTGATTTGAGGGACGTATATCCTTAAGCGTGATGTAAGTATGAATCATCTTAGTAAGTTTATTTTGAAACATTTTCCACATATGATCTACAGGTCTTTCGCTTGATTTTGCCTCTCAATCTGTAAGCTGAAGCTCCTGACGTAGTCCTATGAACTGAGCTTGACTAAAATTGGGTATTTTAGATACACAAGTATCTATTCTAATTTTTGCACTTGTTACCATGCTTTCACGGCTAGTGATCAATAGATCGAGTAAGTTTCCATGTCTTGTGGGCTCTTTTACATGCTGAACTAAGTAATTGTCATCGATAAAATCTATCAAGCAACTACCTATATGGCCATGTTCAAGGGTCATCCAATCAATGTCAGTATAATTGAAATCACTCATTATCAATAAGTTCCGATTGCTAGACAGTTCTTGAAACAACAGTTTGTCGTCTGCTAATGATAATATTTTTGGCATATATACGATTATTACACCTACATTCATTTTTTGTCCATTTGTTTGGGTTAATTCTACCCACAAACTATAATATGCATCCAGTTTCACTTTCTCTAAAATACAGGCATGGGCATTCCTTTTAACGCACAATAAAACACCCCTACCTTTCTTATGGTTTCTATCCTGATGAAAGTGTTTAAATTCCGTAATTTTAAAATCAGCTTCAACCTCTTTACCATTTAACCCTGTCTCGGTTATTCCCATCATAAAGAGATTTTCGCTTTTGAAATACGCCTGTATTTCTTGGAATTTACTCCTAATACTACGAGCATAAAGTACATGGTATTAAGAAACTCGTGATTATTTATTTTTGACACGTTTTGTATTTCAACATCATGCCTTACATTAAAATTTTATTCTTTATTGTCACCTTGCTCTATATGGACATTTGGTTCATCATTGACATTCAATGCCTCATGGACATTTGCCCCATCACTGATATCTGGTCCCTCACGGTCATTCGATCTCTTATGCATATCTTGCCCTCCTACGTCAACGCGTTCCACATCGGTCACCCGTCGTTCACTGACATTCTGTCCGGCATCCCTTCCTAGAATCATATTCTGTCCTCCACTGACATTGTATCCTACCGTGATATTTTGCCCTCCACTATCATTACATACCATCGTGATATTTTGTCCTCCACTATCATTATATCCCATCGTGATATTTTGCCCTTCACTATGATTACATCCCATCGTGATATTTTGTCCTTTGAAATTACATCCTAATGTAATATTTCGTCCTCTACCAACATTATATCCTAAAATTATATTTTGTCCTACACTGGCATATTGTTCTACATTATTGCTATACCCTACTCTGTTTTCCCCAATACACTCTATTTCCCCTTCCCTTTGAGTTTCTACCCCCAAAAAAGGAACCAGTTCATTACAAACTACCACAATGAGGTTTGTAAGAACATCTTTGCCTCTGCGAGTAAGGTGGATCCCATCAGAAGCATAAAGTTTATGACGCCTGGAAAAGAGATACCAAGGATCAAGAAAGTGGTATCCCAGTTGAGTGCACAATCGTGATATCCTCTCATTGATCACTATGGCTCTGCTGTTCCAACACGAGCCTGCGTTGATCCTCGGAAGGATCCCACAGACTACGTGGCGGCTCCCACGCTCCTACATCTCCTGAAGAAGGACCTTATAATTCCAAACAAGTTCTTCTGATCTCAACCTACCTACATCGTTACTCCCCGTATGAACAATCGTAACCGTGTTCGTCCGTCGTTGCTCCCTGATGATCTGGGCACAATCGGCAATCCCACGGCCCGGTTGACATACAAGCTTGCAACGTCGTTTAGTCTTCCGCTGCAGGATGTCGTCATAGCCTCGCACCATGGAGTTCCCCACCACCTCCTGATTTTCAGCCACTTCATCCTCCAGCAGAGCAAAACGATTGGCCAGAGTCAGCGGTTGCTCCGCAGGGCACCCACTTACCGATCGAAGGCTCGATAAACGGGACCTCACGGAGAGCCACTCGCTCACGGTAGTGGCAGAGGTGGTACGCTCTTTGGGTTGTGGGGAGGATTCACTCTTCTCACAGAGCGTACGATGAAGTCCCACGAGGCCTTCTTTTCTGCTTCGCATACATAGATGATCTCATTGCCAGCCCACAGTAACGCACAAACAACACGTATAGGGAGTTCTAACTCGTCTGCAGAACTACGGAGTACAGATCAGCATTGACAAATCCGTATTTGGCGTTTCCTACCTCACCTTCCTTGGTGACACTGTCACATAACAAGGTATCGCTCCTCCTCAAGACAAATGTGAGTCTATCCATCGTTTCCCCAAGCCTACCACGCAGCACCAAATCAGAGTTTCTCGGAATTGTAAATTTGTACAACCGTTTCATCCCTCATTGTTCTCTAATGCTCTATTTGATGATCACGCCCTGTAAACGTGGTTAATCCATCACTTTAGTTTGGACACCGGAAACGGAAGACGCCTTTACGGCAGCTAAAGAAGCCCTCACTAACGTTTCACCGCTCTGTTTCCCAGACCCGGACGCCGACATTTCAATTGCCACAGATGCTTCCAGTATTGGCATTGGTGCAATCCTTCAGCAGCACGACCACAGTGGTTGGAAACCCCTCGCCTTTTTCTCTAAGAAATTCAACAAGGCAGAATCCAAATACAGTGCCTATGATAGAAAACTTGCGATCTACAAAGCGATCAAGCATTTTCGCTACTTTGAGGAAAGT
>NC_134807.1:49287708-49305208 GCF_046742065.1 Oratosquilla oratoria
CCTTAATTCCCATACTTTCTCCACTTCATATGCTTAAAAAGACCTGGAGCTGCTCTTGCCCCTGCCCCACGTCTCTTTCTCCCCTTCCTCTCGCTCGTTCCTGCCACCCTTCCTCAAACTCCCCTCCACCCAACCCACCCCACCCCAGGCCCTAAATGATAGACACCTTTTGTCTACTGATCAATTATGTAAATTTGCCTCCCACCCCACCACCTCCCGTGAGTGTGTTTGTATGTTTGTAGATGCGTTTAGTAGTATATGTATACGCGCGCGCGTGTGTTTTGTGTGAATGTATATGTATATATATATATATATATATATATGTATATATATATATATATATATATATATATATGTGTGTGTGTGTGTGTGTGTGTGTGTGTGTGTGTGTGTGTGTGTGTGTGTGTGTGTGTGTGTGTGTGTGTGTGTGTGTGTGTGTGTGTGTGAGTGTGTGTGTGTGTGTGTGTGTGTGGTGTGTGTTGTGTGTGTGTATGTGCGTGTGTGTGTGTGTGTGTGCGTGTGTGTGTGTGTATGTGTGTGTGTGTGTGTGTGTGTATATGTGTGTGTGTGTGTGTGTGTGTGTGTGTGTGTGTGTGTGTGTCTGTATGTGCGTGTTTGTGTGTGCGTGTGTATGTATATTTGTGTGCCTGTGTGTATGTGTGTTGTGTGTGTGTGTGTGTGTGTGTGTGTGTGTGTGTGTGTGTGTGTGTGTGTGTGTGTGTGTGTGTGTGTGTGTGTGTGTGTGTGTGTGTGTGTGTGTGTGTGTGTGTGTGTGTGTGTGTGTGTGTGTGTGTGTGTGTGTGTGTGTGTGCGCGCGCGTGTATACCTATTTATTTGTCTGTATATCTATCTCTCGTTCTTTCTCTCTCTCTATCTCTCTCTCTCTCTCTCTCTCTCTCTCTCTCTCTCTCTCTCTCTCTCTCTATATATATATATATATATATATATATAGAGAGAGAGAGAGAGAGAGAGATAGGGGGGACAGAGAGACAGAGAAAGAGCGAGATAGATAGATAGATATACAGACAAATAGGTAAATACAGAGATAGATAAAGTGGTAGAGAGAGATAGAGTGTGTGTGTGTGGAGCACGAAGCCATTTGAAGGGTGTTCCCAATAACCATTTTGCATATTACATTCTGGTTAACTCCATATTCAGTTGGAGGGAGAACTACTCCCGTCGGACTGAATATGATCATGCATATACAGTACGGTATCAATTGAAACACACTGTGTATTTTTTCACTAATCTAATTAAAATCAAATAATTAACGAGACTATGGAAGACACTTGAGTAATTTAAAAATGGCGTTGCCAAACAGAAAAAAAAATCTGTAAATTTTACTATAGTGTAATTAAATGTTACAGCTATGCTGTTCAGCACTCTTCGTGTCATCGATCATAACCGTTCTCAGCATTCATCACCTGCGGCTGAAACATTGATCACGATGGCATTGCCACTTATAAGCATCGTTCTGGCCATCGATCACGATCCATAGAATAATGGCTGCCGGGGTGCAACGCATCTGATAAAGATATTAATTGATTATACGACGGGGCGTCACGTGAGAACTCACCTCGACTGGTAGCCATTGCTGTGCACAGCTAAGAACACATGTAGAGGGTCCTTTGTGTACAACAGGATGGTACAGCCCCCGGACAGATGGTATCACAACTATTCTGATGCTCTCTTTATGCTGACACATTGAAAAGTTTCTCTCTTATTGCGGAGTTAAGAAGGAAAGTATCGTCTGTCCTCCCCCAAATTAGATTTTGTAGAGGACTCCACATCAGCAAAAGTATGAAACTACCGGGCAAAACAAAGACATAGTCAAACTTGTGTCTCCGTATGGAATGGAAAACAATAGCTGCATCTTATATGTTTTTGCATGCAGAATTAAGAAATAATGTCCATTTGTTTCCATCACCCACAGTTTTTGTGTTCTATGGTATGTTGCGTTACGTGGGATGGATTTCAATCAAGCGGTTGGTAACACTGAGTTTGGCAACACTGCGTGAGATTTTTATAAGTTTAGCAGTTCTGTGTTTGAAGTGTTGCTTTGAGGTTGTGTAGTGCCCATTTGTGCGAAAATAAGTTTGTGATATTGAACAGTACCGTACCCACCATTCACCTTCACAATGCCAAGAAAATGTATAAACCACCCAGACAATTTTTGTTTTATTTTCGGTGTATTGACATTCAAGTCACAAAGACGGTGTTTCATGTCATTGATTAAAAAGTGTTATGAACATTATTTTAGCTGCAAAGTGGGAACCAGGATAAAAGATGAGCCCTTCATGTGTGTTGCGTAACCTGTGTCAGGCTTCTCACTGCATGGGCGAAAGGTTCACGCCATATGCCTTTTGTCATCCCTATGGTTTGAAGAGAACCAAAAGATCATACTTCAGATTGCTACTTCTGGATTACAAATAGAAAAGGTATAACATCAAAATCCAAGTATATTGTACAATATACTAATTTATCATCTGCTAGACCAACACCTCACAGTCAAGATTTTCCTGTACCTGACCTTCCAAAACAAATGGAACTAAGTGATGATGAGTCAAGTGAGAAGGCTATAGGAAAGAAACAGAAAATATGGATTTTCAGCCAATTCGTTCTTCAATTGAACCACATTTACTGAGTCAGGGAGATCTAAATGATCTTGTACAGGATATAAACTTGTTAAAAAGACAATCTAAACTTCTTACTTCCAGGTTAAGGGGCTGGAATCTTCTCCAGAAATAATCATAGGTTAGTTTTTATCGTAAGCGACATTGTGATTTTGAACAGTTTTTCTCATTTGAGGATGGTGTGGTGTTTAACTTAACCATAAATATGACAGGAATGAGTTGTGCTTGTTTATTGACTCTTCAAAAGTGAGCCTGAAAGCTGTTTTACTCCACAATAAAAATAAGTTTCCTTCTGTTCCTCTGGCCTGTGCAGCTAACATGAAGGAAACACATGAGAGTATGAAGCTTGTATTGCAAAAACTAAGTATGAAGAACATAAATGGAATATCTATGTTGACCTAAAAGTTGTGGAACTTTTACTTGAAATGCAGCTGGGTTACACAAGGTTTTGTTGCTTTCTCTGTGAGTGGGGCAGTCGGGATAAGAAAAAACATTATGAAAAGAATGTGTGGCCGAAACAATTTCTGACACCAGAAGAAAAGAATGTTGTCAATCATCCTCTTGCTGATTCAGAGAAAATTTATCTGCCTCCTTTGCATATGCTAGGGTTGATGAAATGTTTTGTTAGAGGTATGGATACAACTAGCAAGGGATTCACATATTTGAAAAATATGTTTCCTGGAGTAGGTGATGCAAAAACCAAAAAAAGATATTTTTGTTGGATCACAGATTAGGGAGCTGATGAGAGACCAGAATTTTGATCAAGAGCTAAATGATCTTAAAAAAGTTGCATGGCTGTCACATGAGAAAGTTTGCGTAGAGTTTTGGGGAAATCACAAAGAAAATAATTATTCTATAACCGTAAAAAAGCTGCTGGCATCCTACAAGGCCTTGGGATGCAATGTGAGCCAAGAATTAACTTCTTAGACTCTCACTTGGCCATTTTTCCTGTAAATTTTGGAGTCGTCAGTGATGAGCACGGTGGGACGTTTCACCAGAATATTCTGAACATAGAAACCAGGTATCAAGGGAAGCAGAGCTCTTCAATGTTGACTGATCACTGTTGGACACTAAAAAGGGATCTCTCAGAAGCAAAATACACTCGAAAATCATACACTTATACATTTTAAAGGTAAGTTTAACTGAAATATCAGCCTCATTTAATTGTAATAATTGTTTAAAATTTAATATCTATAACACAACAACTATGTCTTATAGAAAAATTATGAAAACATATTTTAAATCAACAGAAAATGTTTGATCAAGTTCACCTATTTTTGCTTGTGGGACTGTTGTTTTAATAAGATTTGGTGACCAATGATATTTACCTCATTGCCGTCATGTCAAAATAGGTATATTTAAACTTTTAAATGACATATGGCTTTTGAAGTTCATTTCTTTCTTGGGGTGGGGCCGTTCTAGTAGGATGTGGTTTGTTATTATACGACAAAAAATCCTGCTTAAGGTGCTTCTCCCTGACACACATATAAACACACACACACACACACACACACACACACACACACACACACACACACACACACACACACACACACACACACACACACACACACAAACACACTCACACACACACACACACACACACACACACACACACACGCACACACACACACACACACACACACACACACACACACATACACACACACACACACACACACACACACACACACACACACACACACACACACAGACCCCCCCACACAGACACCCCACACACACAAACACACACACACACACACACACACACACACACACACACACACACACACACACACACACACACACACACACACACACACACACACACACACACACACCCCACACAGACACAGACACCCCCCACACAGACACCCCCCCCACAGACACCCCCCCACACAGACACCCACCCCCACAAACACACAACATCACACACCCACCACACACACAAACACACACACACACACAAACACACACACACACACATACACACACACACACACACACACACACACACACACACACACACACACACACACACACACATACATACACACACTTGCACAAACACACACACACACACACACACACACACACACACACACACACACACACACACACACACACACACACACACACACACACACACACACACACACACACACACACACACACACACACACTGTAAGAGGCTGGTAGATAAAGGTAGACAAGGTGGATAGAAGGGTATGTGGCGAGATCTTAATTTTCATCTGTAGGATGTTTGGTAACAATAGCCGCGAAAGAATTGCATAATCCCGCTCCTTGTCTAAAGTTTATTAACAACCGCTGGGGACCAGGTTTTAATGCTGATGTGACAATATTTAAACTAAACCATTTTTGCATTGATATTGTGATTGCTTGTGTGAGCAGTATTTCTTAAGACGTTGTAACAGTCTTTCTGATTAGAGAAAGGGTGGAGGAGAAAAAATTATTGGTACATGGAGAAAAGTCACGCCCTTGGGGGAGACAGTTGTAACAGTAAAGATCATTGTATTAATAGTCTTGACGTCGGTGCAGATGTGCCTTAGTGAGTGGATCGAGGATCCCAGTAAGGAGTCCTTTGATGTAAATTGACAAGCCAAGAAAAGAAAGAAAAAAAAATCTACGTTTAATAGACCCCCATCAAGAAAAATTACTTACTACAGAAAGATATGGTGAAAGACATACGTAAGACATTAATGGAAAGAAAGTTGGAAGTGAAAGAAAAAAAAAATAGAAGGGAACAGTAAACAGAATTAAACCAGTGATTACGGAGAGACGGAGGTAAAAGTGGTGACAGCTAGGGACGTAAAGAGTGAATTGGAACGCTCCGAAGAGACTGTTGAGTGCATCAACCTACAAGACGGAGTGCAAGATTCGGCTACAAGTGTACGGGTACACCAACCACGCAGTGCACAACCGCAACCACAGCCACAACGACAAACACGCAGCCACGCACATTCTGACTAAGAGGGAACCACTACAAACAACAGTGAACGAAGGGGTCTACAACCACTATGAGTGAACGAGGGATGACGAGGTTGTGTACCAAGGACTGACAAGGAAGACGAGGTTGACGTACGTGGAGGAAGTCTACGTGGAGGCAGTCGATTCAAGTAAAATTTTGAAATGTAAAGGTATGACTATATATAATTTTGATAAGATAACTGCAGAAAAGCCGTATAAAGATCTTAAGGTATTTAGTATGGAAATAAGGGAGGTAGATTATTTTCTTCAAGGGTATAATGAATCTAAAGCAATTAGTCCATATGTGATGACTATGGGAATGCAACAACAAGAAGAAACTAGGAAATATAGAAGTTATTATAGAAGACGATCTGAACATAGAGTTAGAAGCACTTCAAGGAATGCTAGAATTGAATGTTGCAATTGTAATACCTGGGGGCCTAAACCAAGAGACTGTTGTTATGAACTATTTGTAGAAATTGCAAATATGAGGGCCGTTAATGGTTGCGATTACACAAGGTGGACTTAATGTGGGCGAGATCAACTCCAAACCGGAGTTTATTGTATTTCAAAAATTATCTGGGTTAAATATAATAGACTATATATGGACCCTTTGGGCAAAATACAATAAGTGATGGGCCTTGACCTCGGGCACACCTGCGTCTGGCAGGCACTTGGCCTGGCCAGCTCGGGCCGTCTGGCAGGCTCTTGACCTGCGCAGTTCTAGCGTTTGGCAGGTTCTTGACCTGCCCAGTTCTGGCGGTCTCGGCAACATAGGTGTCCTCTAATAAAGGTGGTTAGTGGGTTGCCGTATGTGATACGTGTTTATAGGCATTCGTGTTAGATCTATACATGGGGTTAGTCGTATGGTTGGTGGGTGTGGTTAAACATGGTATGTATATGTTAGTTTATGGGTAATATAATTGGAACAGGTATAATAAAGGAGGTTCAATGGGTTTCTCTGGTAACATTAGGCATCTTCGAGTAGCGAATTTCTGTTGTCTTACATAGTGCTTAGTTAGGTGCTGCGATAATATGCTTGTTTTGGGAAAGCGAAGTTAGCAATAGTGGAGTCTCGTTGAAGATAAGTGCTCTGTCGCATGCGTGTGGATCACGTGTGTGGTAGGTGATGGTTAGTAATGGTTACAATTGTAGAAACTCACCTTTATGTATGTATCATCAGAGGATTGGATATAGAACACAGGAATGTAGTATTCACCCCGAAACAAGAGGAAAACCACCAGACACAAAATAAAACAATAATATATAGCTACCCATAGAAATACACATAGACAGTATTGTGTTAGGGATAAGAGTGATAGAAGGGTGAAAGAAAAAACCCAACATCAAACATAGTTGTAAACTGACTATAACAGTTGGATGGACTTATGCAGGACCTCTCATTGCTGGTAGAGTGTTCAATAAAGCTATTCAATTAATGTTATAACTAGTAGAGTTAACCAATTAAAACCAGGAGTGAAAATCTTGAACCAATCCATTACTTATTGCAAGGAGTAACTGGAAATCAATTAAAAACATTAGGTAAAGTTGAATTAAAAGTCATCTTATATAAAAATGAGCATTTGCACATTCCAGTGATAGTTGTAGAAGAATTTGCTTTCCCAGGAGATTTACTGATAGGATTTGCAACTATGCGAAAAGAGAGCTTGGTCATATGTCCTGCTGAGTTAGGGATCTTAGTGAAATTACAGTTAATCCCAATTTTAAATCAACCCGTTTTAAATCCAGTGACAGGAATCAAAGAATCTCTAGAAATAGATAGGAAAGATAACAATTATACTTTAGATAGCAAGGCAGAGCGGTCCAGACCAACAGAAAATATAATCTCATATAGTGAATCCAACTCATATGTTAAAAAAATTCCAGAAATAACTAATTCATCAGCTACAAATGAAGCTTTGCTAATTGTGGAAGGTGGCGTAATAAAGTCGCCATTATTACACTCCAGAGCAATTAACAGGTTGAAGTGCAGTCGAAAGGAGTCACTGTAGACTCTGAAATGTTAACCATCCCAGAATCAGTTAGATTAAAAAAAATTTAATTGGACTCAGGGATTTATAAGTCAAATAAGAACATGGTAGAAATATTAGTGATTAGTACTTTGAATAAAAATATAGCTTAAGAAAAGGTACACATATAGGATGTTTTCAATTTTGTACAAAACCCATTAAGATTTTAAATGAGAGTATCGGGGAGGTAGAATGACCAATTTCATCAATCTGTTCAGTTCAGGAAGAAACTCACAACTACGTGTTCATGAGTTCAACACGGTATTCACTGGGCTACCGCACGGCCCAACTTCACTATATATATATATATATATATATATATATATATACATATGTATATATATACATTATATACATATATGTATATATATACATTATATATATATATATGTATGTATATATATACATTATATACATATATATATATATATATATATTTATATATATATATAATTGAAAGTAATGGTTAATTGTGCGCTTATTATTTTCTTAAAAGTATTTTTCATGCGTGTTATTATGGACTTGAATTATGAAGGGAGGTTTATGACTTTATTATAGGTAGTCATTCTAGCTAGATCATGATTTCGGGTACAAGATATTTTTTTGGTAGCTTAGGATATTCTTACTTTGTGGTTAGGGAAGGATGTTCCGAAGAATTGAGTGATGAGATTTCATTTTATATATTTGTGTTCATACTTGATCTTTACTGGGGAGGTTACCGGATAACTAGGAGAGGTTACTGGATAACTGGGATAGTTTACCGGATAGCTCGGGCAATGATGGGTTGTAATATATTTAGGAGAGCCTCCGTCTCCGGGCTTGGTTTTGAAGCGTTTTTTCCCATACTTGGGTTTATGGCGGTTTGTTGCATGTTTGCGTTAGTGGCTGTTATTCACATGCATGGGAGTGCCTTAAGTTTCTCTGCTTGCATGTTTAGATTTGGGATCAACTCTATGATATACGATTATATGCCTCTAAGATTAGGAGGCGTATTTTGTCCATATACATATATCTAAAATCTCTGTATTTTCATCTAACATACTGTATTTCTTGTCGGGGCTATGCCATGTTGAGTTCTTAGGCGGTTTTTAGAAGTTCTTGATGTAAGGGGGATAGAAAGTCGACGGGATAACCGTATGGTCGTCATACCAATATACTCGTAGGTGGAGGGGAAGGTTTCACTGTTCCCTCTAAAACATTTGAATCTATAAATGACATGTGACCTTTGAAGTTCCTTTCTTTCTTGCTGTGGGTTGTTCTTAGGTAGTGGGTGTATTTTTTTCTTTTCTTTAATAAATCACTAGTGATTTATCATAAGACCAGTAGCGCCTCCTAGTTATCCGGTTTAAGTCACTGTAACTTTGTTACGGGTTAGCTGGGTTCGAATCCTCGGCTCGTGCACGTTTCGATTTCAGACGAATGCCTCCATGAGCGATTATTCAGTCTCGAATGCGATGGCATGGAATTAAAAGTGATTTGTGGTTGAAAAAAATATTAATTGATCACTGGAAACCATTCAGTATAAATGTATATATATGTATTATGTATATATATATATATATATATATATATATATACTCGTATATGTATATATATATATATATATATGTGTGTGTGTGTGTGTGTGTGTGTGTGTGTGTGTGTGTGTGTGTGTGTGTGTGTGTGTGTGTGTGCGTGTGTGTGTATGTATATATATGCATGTGTATGTATTTGTATACACACATCACGCACGCACACACACGCACACACACACACACACACACACACACACACACACACACACACACACACACACACACACACACACACACACACACACACACACACACACACACACACACACACACACACACACTCACTCACTCACCCGGTGGCGCGGTTGATAGAGTATTGGACTGCCAGTACGGTAGTGCCCGCAGTACCTAGTTCGAATCCTGCCCAGGGCCGAAATTATTTTGGTATCACTGCGCTTCGGGTCGTTACTCTGACTGTCGTGGGCGGGGAGTTGGGTGTGTGTGTGTGTGTAAGGTCAAAGTATTACCCATAGATCGGTCATACGAGCTCTGAGCTCACTTCCGGGAGGAAAATAGCTGTCGATCACGAGTCCAACACGTGATCCAAAGTGACCAAGGTGAATGCACACACACACACACACACACACACACACACACACACACACACACACACACACACACACACACACACACACACACACACACACACACACACACACACACACACACACACACACACACACACACACACACACATATATATATATATATATATATATATATGTATATATATATGTGCATATATATATATAGATATATATATATATAAATATATATATATATATACATATATATATATATATATATATATATATACGGCAAGATATGTCAGTGGTCGAAAGACCTCACAGGGGAAGTGACTTGTCCAATAAAAATATAGGAATATAAAAAAGTGAGGCAGGGTCAATGAAATAGACAGCCCCTTGTAGATATATTACATGAGTAAAGAAACAAGGGACACATACACAAAGGCCATTAGGGAGGGAACAAGAAAGGCTGAATAACTGGAGAAAGTGAAAGACTAACAAACATATGCGCATAATAACGAAGATTGAAAGTAGAAACAAAGTAAAAGGATACATAGAGAATAGACAAAAAAGTATCATATGATGAATTCAGATTCAGATTCACCAGGAAGTAGGCCAAGAGGGAGATCATTATGAGAAAGGGGATAAAAGAAGTATGGCAACGGAACAGTATAAAGGTCTACAGGCTGAAGTTATAATAGAGTTGATAATTAAAGAGAGAAAAGTATCAGATGTTTCGCAATGGATGTTGAAGGAATGCTCACAGGAATGAAGCTATCAAAAATCATACATAATTTCCTTATACAAAAAAGACTGAGAAAAACATTCATCAACAGGCCAGTACTACCAGAATGATGTACTATGCAAAGCTTTGAAAAAATATGACATGAAAATAAAATTTCGAATAGCATTCTGAATTCAGAGCAGAAATATTACGTGGGGCAAATCCTCTAAGCTATTATGAATGTCAACTCTTTAAACCTGGATCTAAAGAACAGGTTTGATAAGGTGCCTCATAGAACATCAAAGTGAAAATGCAGAGTAAAGGTCTAAGCTAAAGCTAAACTGGTGGAATGAGTGAGAAAATTGCGGGAAGGGATGTAACTGAGGAAGGCAAGCATAAAGGAGCAGTGAGAATGGAGAAAAGTGACTTTTTGAGTCCAAGAGCTTTCAGTACTGGCACCAGTCATGCTTGTTTGATGATTATCGGATTTTCTTCGAGGTGGAAATATACAACAGTGGTTTTAGGTCTTCTTTCTAAAGCTGTTACATCGTCCTGTCTGACGAAATTTGAGTGTTTTTTCGATGCCCTTCTTTTCTTCTGGTCCAGTGTGTACTACATTATTCAATATTAACAATACTAACAAACGACCTGGCAGAAAGTGTTTTCACATCTGATGCTTGACTGTAAATGAGAATAACATATAAAAGGTAACCAGAAATTTTGAAGATTATTTTTTACAAATGTAAGGTTGGAAACAAAATTGCCAAACAATTCTAATACTAGTAAACACAGGTGATCTAGATAGAAAGGAGTAACAAAAATATAATAGCAACACACAATTAAAACAAAAATAAACGAAAATAGCTTTGAAAAAATGTCAATATACTAATAAAAGAAGTCCTGTTGATATCGATCTAAATCGGACCGAAAACCGGAAATCCCTCAATGGGACACGTCCCCTCCGGCCCCTGATTGGTTGAGAGAGTGGTGATGTCATGGCAACGGAGACGACTGATTGTCCGAAGACACCTGCAAGCGAAGCAAGCTCGCCCGAAGGCCCAATTCCCCGAGTAGCGGGGTCGGGTGCAGCCTGTTGCTCGTAGTATATATATGAAAAAAGAATGTATTCGTATTTGATAGAAGAGCCAAAACATCATAATTATATTCAGGTACTTCAACGCATACCTAACCAAGGCGCTTATGACTACATTAAACCCAGGATGGAATATATATCAGCGGTGTGGTGTCCACACCTGCAAAAAGTGGAGAAATTAACAATAATAATATCAAGGCTACATAGACTGACTTAAGAAAAATAGAGATAACAGGATTAGAAGAAAAAGAAGAGGGGATATATGATAATGGATAGATGTGCCAAAGGAGAATATTTCATAAACAAGGAAGGCCACGTAAAGATAATCGTGGGAAGAAAATACAACAACAAAAATATCGAATCGAGAAATAACTGGGTAGAATAGATTGCTAGAAGAAGAAAGGAGACCCAAAACATAAAAGAACATCTAAGAAAATATATATTGATTATTAAGAGTCATAGATGATTGGTAAATGGGAAGGGGAAATGGGTGGGGGAGAAATAGGTGCGTGTAGGAGGCTAGTAAAAGTGGGTAGAGAGAGGGGTAGATAACGAGTGTTATATTTTCATGAGTTATGTATCTACAAACACAATACCCAAAAGCGGGAAGGCGAGGATTGCATAAGTTCACTCTTAGCATTATATTCTATAGACAATGGCCAGGGGCCTGATACCCATTGATGACGTGTACATGTTTTGCTGACTTGTAAACTAAGTGAGTTACGCAGAGATTCGAGATTGCGTAAGGAAACAACATTGCATATAGACTTGTAACAATGAATCTGATTGGGAAAAGGGTGAAGGAGGAGAAAATTGAATTGGTTCGCGATTATAAGATCACACCCTTTGGGTAAGATCTTAAATATAAGTGATATAAACAGAAAGGTTGGTTTCTACAATGATACTCATCATGACCCTCATATTTGCAGTTCCTATAAATAGTCTCATAATAAGACTCTTGTCTCTATGCCCCCATTGATTACAATTGTAGCATTCAAATCTAGCATTCTTTGAAGTGCTTCTAACTCTATGTTTAGGTCCTCTGTTTCTGTAATTACTCCCAGAGTTCCTATTTTCTCTTTGTCGTTGGATTCCTATTTTCATGATATATAGACTAACTGCTTTGTTTTCTATGTTTCCTTGTAAAAGATAATCTATCTCCCCTAACTTCATTGTTTCTTTAAAATTCCTATATAGCTATTCTGCAGTCATCTCTTCGCAGTTGTGTACCAAGAATGTAAATGCTATTAGCTTAGTAACCTGAGAAACCTTTAACCTGTCAGTAGATCTTTCTGTCCAGTCTGAATCCTTCTATATAGAAATCATGCCCTTAGACCATATGTTTAATTTTGCTAAATAATCAATGGTACTTTGATTTGCTTTTGTTTTCTTTATCATTCTAACCAAAGTCTTGATAGGACCCTGATCACACTTTTACTCAAAATGTTTTATGAAAGCCTTTTCATAATCTTCACATATGTTTATATCTTCCATCTGCTGATTTTTTTTTATATACCTAGCCCTATCTTTCTCGAGATTTACATTTTTTTTTATCATCTTACATTTTATGTCACTACTAGTGTATCAATTGCACTTCAAAACTTATCCATCCCACTGCATTTTCTCACCCCGAAAACTTTGGAATGTTATTCTGCGAGGTAATAACCTCATGACGGAGAACTTCCGTGGCCATACCTTCAGTTGTTAATGTCGATTTGAATCAACTGCTTCCTTTGTAGACGCCCTCACACGTACATCAACCTCTCTTACTATCTCGTCATCATAATCATCCTCTCGTTCACTAGCTCGTCCTTCTAGTGGTCCCTCGTACCAGCGTGCTCTGCGTGGTTACGTGCACTGCGTGGTTGCAACCACACAGCGCACGCAACCAAGTTAATTTTGAAATCTGCACAACAACAAACTTTTGTTAAGTTGAAAGATAAACTTACTAGTTCTCATGTTTTCTAATTATGATAGAGTTCATTTTTTGCACTGATTCGTCCGACGTAGGGTCAGGAGGCATGCTCATGCAAGAGAGAGATAGACAATTTAATCCGAAAACTTTCACATCGACACCTTGTAATTATGCAGAGAGAAATTATCCCATTAAAGAAAGAGAAACATTAGCGGTGATATATTCACTAGAGATTTTAGAGAGATATGATACTGGGATATCCAATCAGAGTGTAGACTGGTCAAACAGCTACCCAGGGGCAGATTAGCCAGGCGGTTTACTACACTTCAGTGTTACGTGATTGAGATTTAATATATTCCAGGTAAGAAGAACGTTGTAGCAGATGTACTATCTAGGAATATTAACCAACCAACGTCAAGGTTGATGAATTTCATCTGCAGTATTAATGAATTAGTAACGTTAGATGAGGAAATTATAATAAGGGAACAGAAAAAATAAAACTTAGGAAAAAGGAGCCAAGAATTTGATAAACCCACGAGATATTCCTCTAAAACTACCAAAAGGTTATAAGATAGACGAATTTCACTTGAGCAAAGGACTTTTGTATAGAAAAACAGTTGTAAGTGGGGAAGATATTTCTAGGGGACCAGTGAATCAGTTGGTAATTTCACAAGCTCTTGTACAAGATGTATCGAAATTACTTCATGAAAGTGATTGTAGTTCTCACACAGGAAAGGATAAAACTTATAGACAAGCACAGCTTAAATATTTTTGGCCAGGTATGAACAAAGACATTTACAAATATGATCATATGTGGTGCCATCATATCCCATTCCGCAGAAACCTTGGGAAAGAGTTCACTTAGATGTCCCAAGAGAATGAAAGCTAGCTAACGTTACTCCAATATTCAAAAAAGGTGACAAAAAGAAACCAAACAACTATAGGCCCATAAGCTTGACTTCAATCGTAGAAAAAATAATGGAAACTATCATCAGAGATGCTATCGAATATAATTTAGAAAGTAACTGTTTGATAAATGATAGCTAGCATGGTTTCAGACGGAAACGTTCTTGCGTGACTAACTTACTCGAATTCTACAACACAGTTATCTCGAATTATGACGAAACAATGTAGATTTGATATATCTAGGCTTTGCAAAAGCTTTTGATACCGTCCCCCACGAAAGACTACTTACTAAATTACCTTTACATGGAATAAGTGGTAGCCTATTAAGTTGGACTAGTAATTGGTTGAATGGTCGAAAACAGTTGTTTTAAGTGTAAAAAACTTCTAGATGGAAAAATGTTACAAGTGGAGTTCCTCAGGGTTCTCTTCTTGGGCCACTTCTATTCATAGTATATATAAATGATATAGACCATGGATTAAATTCTACTGTTTCCAAATTTGCTGATGATACAAAACTGTGTGGAATGGCAAATGATCACTTAAACCAATTAGATATTCAAGAAGATTTAGATAAATTACAGCAATGGTGTGAAAAGTGGCTAATGAAATTTAACACAAGTAAATGCAAGGTAATACACATAAGTAAAAATAACAGTAAGTACGATTACAAGTTATTTGGAAATTCGTTAACAAAAGTGGATAGTGAAAAAGATCTCGGCGTAATTATCAGTAACGATCTCAATTCATCCAAGCAGTGTATTTCAGCCTCTGAGAAAGCAAATAAGATTCTAGGACTGATTGCGCGTTCTTTTGACTTCTAAAATCCATCACTCATTAACAAGCTATACAAATCGTTAGTTCGTCCACATTTGGAATATTCTGTTTCCGTATGGTCACCGAACCTCATTAAAGACATTGACAGACTGGAAAAAGTACAACGGCGAGCCACAAAACTGATTCCAAATATCAAAAATAAATCATACGAAAATCGACTAAACCATATGAATCCGTTTTCCCTAAAAAAAGCATAGACTCAGAGGTAACTTGATACAGGTCTTTAAAATTCCAAAGGGAATTGACATGAAAAGTGACAAAATTTTCACATTGAATGAGAATCCAACAAGAAACGATAGTCTCAAACTGTCCGGAAATAGATTCAATCTGGAAGTGGGTAGAAACAACTTCGCCAACCGTGTAGTTAATGAATGGAATAAACTTCCTGCACAGGTAGTGCAATGTAGTTCAGTTCGAAGCTTTAAGAATCATTTAGATAAACACCTATGCAAGATGCTGTAGTGATTATAATTTATTTGATATTATTTGTTATTGTTTTGTTATTATTTGTCTGTTTGATTCTCATTAATTAATTATTAGTTATATGTCAATTTATTATTATTTACTATTTACCTGTTTGTTTATTATCTAACTATACCTATACATTTATTTATGTATTTTATTTGTTATTTACATTATTATAGTTTTTATTTATTCATTTATTATCATTTTGATTTTTTTCGCATTCGACCTAGATATGGACCAAAAGGTCTCTTGTCTGTATGCTCCGCCTTCGTAATCATATATATATATGTATATATATATATATATATATATATATATACATACACACACACACATATATACACACACACACACACACATATATATATATATATATATATATATATATATATATATATTGTTAAAAACAACTGCGCATTCGGCACTACAAAGCTTCTTAAGTAGACTTTCAAGTCTTCTGAATGTAGATTTCTGGTTTTCACAGGACAGACGGAATAATAAATTTCCAGTAGACATTAGGAACTTTTGTTGAGAAAGAATATACAGACGTTTCTCTAAACGCAGTTAGCATTTTCAATGTAATAGAGACAGAGAGTAAGGACATAATAAACATAGAAAGAAAGCTCTGGGGGAGGTCACAACATAAGGCACGGGGGGAGGTCATGACGTAAGATACGGGGAGAGGTCACATTACATGTGTGGGATGACGGGGGATTTTGTCACTGTGGGGCAAATGTCCGTTGAGGGCCAAGTGTCCATTCTATGAGTCTGGCGGAACGTCGGAGAGGGACTTGGGTGTCGGTGTGATTGGAAGGTGTGTTGTTGTGGTAGAGAGGCCATTAACGTCTTCTTCAGTTGTGAATATTAATCCTGGTGTTTCTTCAAGCAGGTTACGGAGTGACTCTCTTGAGTTGACGAAGACATGATAGAAATATCGTCGACATTCCTTGATGTATTGCTTCAACAAGAGGGTGACAACTTCTCCACTTCCGTTTATGTTAAGCCCACCAACCCTGGTCTCTGTCTTAATGGGAACAGTGAGTGCCCCCAACGTTACAAAGATAGTACCATTAGTGCCTTCTTTAGGATGGCACTCACCCACTGCTCACGCTGGACCTCCACTCAAGCAGAAATAAACAGGGCCACTCAAGTTCTAGTTAATAATGGACATTCCAATCAAGACTGCCAGCGTGTCTTAAAAAGTGTCATCAACAAATGGTACCACGGGCCTCCCACCCCAGTAGCAGGCAAAGGTGATATTTTTACCTTCTTTTACCGTGCCCAAATGTCCACAGCTTACAAGGAAGATGCGAAGGTTCTGAATAGGATTATTCATCGAAACATAAAACCCAAAAGTGAGAATGCCAAAGTTCGTCTCTCCATATACTACTAGAACCAAAAAAACAGCTACACTTTTAGTTAGAAATAACACTTCTCCTAGCTCCGAAGGTCCCGCTTGCATTAACGTAGTATACAAATTTTCCTGCCTTCTAGAGGACAGTACGCCTCTCGACTACTACGTTGGTCAAACTAGAACGACATGGTCGAGAAAAATGTCATCCACTTGTCAAATGGAGGACCCAAACTACACCTCCTAGAAAGACGCAACAAACAAATCACAAAAAAACTTTAGGAGACAACACCGTCATTCTCGCCAAGGAATCAGAAAAGTCTAGATTTTCTGCCAAGAAGCAATTATTATACGAGACATACAACCAACTATCAACAGACAAGTGGAAGCCCCTACATTACTCCCCAGCATGAAGCCCCTCCCTAGGACTAGTAGCCTTCTCAACCACAACACACCTTCC
>NC_134807.1:49310208-49315208 GCF_046742065.1 Oratosquilla oratoria
TTGCTTAGGTGTTTATCTAAATGATTCTTAAAGCTTCGAAGTGAACTACATTGCACTACCTGTGCAGGAAGTTTATTCCATTCATTAACTACACGGTTGGCAAAGTTGTTTCTACCTACTTCCAAATTGAATCTATTTCCGGACAGTTTGAGACCATTGTTTCTTGTCTGATTCTCATTCAATGTGAAAATTTTGTCACTTTTGATGTTGTCAATTCCCTTTAAAATTTTAAAGACCTGTATCAAGTCACCTCTGAGTCTACGCTTTTTTAGGGAAAACAGATTCATATGTTTTAGTCGATTTTCGTATGATTTATTTTTGATATTTGGAATCAGTTTTGTGGCTCGCCGTTGTACTTTTTCCAGTCTGTCAATGTCTTTAATGAGATTCGGTGACCATACGGAAACAGCATATTCCAAATGTGGACGAACTAACGATTTATATAGCTTGTTAATGAGTTATTGACTTTTGAAATCAAAAGATCGGGCAATCAGTCCTAGAATCTTATTTGCTTTCTCAGAGGCTGAAATACACTGCTTGGATGATTTGAGGTCGTTACTGATAATTACGCCGAGATCTTTTTCACTATCCACTTTTGTTAACGAATTTCCAAATAACTTGTAATCGTACTTACTGTTATTTTTACCTATGTGCATTACCTTGCATTTACTTGTGTTAAATTTCATTAGCCACTTTTCAGACCATTGCTGTAATTTATCTAAATCTTCTTGAATATGTAATTGCCACTCAGCACAGTTTTGTATCATCAGCAAATTTGGAAACAGTAGATTTTAGTCCATGGTCTATATCATTTATATATACTATGAATAGAAGTGGCCCAAGAACGGAACCCTGAGGAACCCCACTTGTAACATTTTTCCATCTAGAAGTTTTTCCATTTAAAACAACTCTCTGTTTTCGACCATTCAACCATTTACTAGTCCAACATAATAGGCTACCACTTATTCCGTGTAAAGCTAATTTATTAAGTAAACTTTCGTGGGGGACGGTATCAAAAGCTTTTACAAAGTCTAGATATATTAAATCTATATTGTTTCTTTTGTCATAATTCGAGATAACTGTGTTGTAGAATTCGAGTAAGTTAGTCACGATAGAACGTTTCCGTCTGAAACCATGCTGGCTATCATTTATCAAACGATTACTTTCTAAATGATGTTCGATAGCATCTCTGATGATAGTTTCCATTATTTTCCTACGATTGAAGTCAAACTTATAGGCCTATAGTTATTTGGCTTCTTTTTGTCACCTTTTTTGAATATGGGAGTAACGTTAGCTAGCTTCCATTCTCTTGGGACATCTCCGGATATGATGGATCTCTTGAAAATAATTTCTAATGGAACAACAATCTCATTTTTCATTTCCTTTAAGATTCTTGGATGCCAACCGTCAGGCCCTGGTGTTTTATTAACTTTGAGTTTATCTATACACCTTTTAATTTTTTCTTTTGTTATATTTACCGTAGTGAGAAAGTTTACCCTAGACTTTTCACCGGTTTCAATTTGGAATTCACTTTGAGGTGTTTCGTTTACAAATACCGAGCTAAAATAGTTGTTTAAGATATTACACATTCCTTCATTTGAATATTCAAGTTGACCGTCAGCAGATAATAGTGGACCAATGTAATTCCTAACAACCTTTTTATCTCTAATGTAACTATAGAATTCTTTTGGATTCTCTTTGGATTTATCAGCGATGTTCATTTCGTATTGTCGTTTTCTTTTTCTTATTGTCTTTTCTAAATCTCTCTGTATTGATACATAACTTTCATAGTCATTAGATGCACCCGAGCACTTATATTTCTTATAAGCCTGTCTCTTTTTAGCAATACTTTTTTTCAGTTTCTTTGTCGAGCCACTTTGGGCGAGCCTGATTTGGGGGACGTCTGTTCTTAAAAGGAATGTAAGTTTGAATCATCTTAGTGAGCATATTTTGCTCACTCAAAGAAGGAAAAATGCCAAAAGACTGGAAAAATGCTAACATTGTACCAATATATAAAGGAGGAAACAAGGAAGAACCAGCTAACTATAGGCCAGTCTCACTAACAAACACTATAGCCAAAATTTGTGAGAAAATCATCAAGAATAGATGGGTAAAACACCTGAAAGACAACAATATAATAAACCCAAGACAATTTGGGTCCAGATAATGAAGATCATGTACCACAAACTTAATATGTTTCTACGCAAGCTTAATAGACATAGTGCAAGAAAGGAATGGATGGGCTGACTGTGCCTTCCTGGACTTACAAAAAACTTTTGACAAAGTACCACACAAAAAATTATTAAAGAAACTTGAACATATAGGAGGGATACAAGGGAACCTACTAAAATGGATGGAGGACTTCCTGATTAGCAGAAAGATGAGAGTAGTGCACAGAGAAAAATATTCAGATTGGAAGGAGGTGATCAGTGGAATACCGCAAGGCTCTGCACTAGCTCCAATAATGTTTGCTATTTATATGAATGACATGGATGAGGACATAAAATGTTACATGAGTTTCTTTGCTGACGATGCCAAACTGTTAATGAAAGTAAAAACTGAAGGGGATGCGAATCACTGCAGGAAGACCTGAATAAAGTATGGAACTGGAGTCAGAAATGGGAGGTGGACTTCAATATTAAGAAGTGTAGTATAATGGAGTTTGGTAAAAGCAAAAACAAAATATCAGGACAATATAAAATTGGAACCAAGGAGGTAAAGAAGGAGAGATCCGAAAAAGATCTGGGTGTAATCATCTTAAACGACTTGTCCTATGACAAACAGATAAACAAAATTGTTGGAGAATCCTACAACGTGCTAAGATAAATAGAAGTGGCATTTACATATTTGGACGGAGAAATTATTAAAAAAAATATTGGTCACACTGATAAGGCCTAGACTAGAATATGTGGCGACATTGTGGTCACCCAGTACCAAAAAGAATATAAAGAAAATAAAAAGAATCCAGAGAGCAGCAACAAAAATGGCACCTGCACTCGCAAACTTGTCATATGAGGAGAGATTGGCTAAACTAGATTTACCGACTATGGAGCAAAGAAGAGAGAGAGGTGACCTACTGACCATCTACAGAATCATGAAAGACACAGAAATACTTAATAGAGAGGACTTGTTAAACTGGGGCAGGAGAAGCACAAGAGGACATGGAAAAAAAATATAACTTCAGAAGAGATCTGAAGAAAAACAGTTTTCCACATAGAGTGGTAGACACTTGGAACAAACTGGACAAGGAAATAGTGTGCGCAAAAACCATTCATGAGTTTAAAAGCAAACTAGACACTGCGAGATACAAAGGGGGGACACCACAAGCGTAGCTCCCCATCCCGCAAAATACAACTAGGTAAATATACGTGCTAAACGAACTCAAGCATCAAGTACAAGCTATTATGCATTTCTCAATGAACTCAATGAACATTTTACAAATTAATACAACATATCTGCCCAATGAACGGAAGGAGTTAATTTTAACATGGCTGAAAATAAAAGACGCAAGCCGCATTAAGCCCAGAATGATGCAGTGAAAGGTATGGTGACCATCGAAGATATCCCAGCACAGGAGGTATTTGGCATCCGGTCACCGGCAAGGCAGCTTGCTCAAATGTCGGTACTTGGATGAGATTACTCGAGGAAAGATGGGAAGATTAAATATTCGACGAGGAGCGTATAAGCACAATAGAGAAGAAAGCTACAGGGGACGCTGTAATGTCAGCAAGGCTCACACGTGGGAAACACCCAAGTCATTGGGGAAGTTTCAAATAAGCCTTTCAGCAGTATTTCTGTAGTTCGACATCTGCGGACTGGTTGAGGATGCGTTTGGACAACGCCGAGAGGTGGGAGAGTGAAACATTCACCTCCTACTCATTAAGGTTGGTGGATATGGTTGCATCAATAGCAACGCTCCACCCAGATAAGGAGCCACACGTCGTGGATGTACCCATCACGGAAATCAAACATTGCATGCCGCCCAAGTTTGGGCGCATTTTGGGAGGAGAGACGAGAAGTTAATCCCCAAATTTTTGCGAGCCGC
Organism: Oratosquilla oratoria; assembly: GCF_046742065.1. NCBI lineage: Eukaryota > Metazoa > Arthropoda > Malacostraca > Stomatopoda > Squillidae > Oratosquilla > Oratosquilla oratoria. Next base: position 49,314,254 of record NC_134807.1, read on the forward strand.
TATAGACTGTTGCATAGCAGTCAGCATAGTCTTCAAATTAAAACAGAGTACGTCGGCAACGGGTGTCCTGTTCTTAGCTTTTATACTTCACCCAACACTCCTAGCACGCAGACGTCACCCACGCACATAGCTCTTACATCACCACGCCGCCCATGTTGGATGAAGTCACTAGTACATCCATTTTTCCAACAGGACGACATCACAGAGAGAATTGTGGAAAAATGGTCGCGGAGGTAACAGGCACCGTAGGTGGCTTCTTTATTGTCTCCACTGAAGGAGGCCAGGCTATTCCGACGAAAGATGTTTCGTCGTCACAACCCACTACGGAGACTGCTAGATATGTTGATGTCAGGAGAGGGAGGGCCTGGCCTGGACCGTCACCCAGCAGCATAATTCTAGGCTGGGTGAGCCACAATGCCCACTACCATGAAAAAGCGCAATAGCAGCGGTATCATTAATACAGGCTGACGCTTTATCGACAGCATCAGGAAAGCTAGCAACAGGTAGAAAAGTTAGAGTTTTGCTGGCAGACGGCTCAGGGGTGCCGTATGTCAGCAAAATCACAGTAATAATAGATATAGCTGGCTTGCACCTCATTCACACGTTCTTCGTGATTCCCCGGTTCAGGAATGCACAGTCTGCCCAGCCATCCCTTTCCTGCAATATATCTATCAATCTTGAATAGAAACAAATTGAATTTATGGTACATGATCTTCCTTGTCTGAATCCAAATTGCCTCGGGTTCAGTATATTATTCTCCTCCAGATATTTTGTCCATCTATCTTTGATGATTTTCTCACAAATTTTGACTATTGTACTTCCAGCATTTTAGAGTGTTCACTTTCATTCCATTTGCGAGTTTTGGGTGGGACATAAATCACTGCATATTTTCTCTTTTTCATATCACTATCCTCAACCTTTATCATAATCAATTCCACATTGTTCTCTCCTTCCG
>NC_134807.1:49320208-49322708 GCF_046742065.1 Oratosquilla oratoria
CGACCCCCCCTCTCCGTCCCCCCATGCATAAAAGGAGAAGACTGGGAGAAATCCCTTCGGGCTGCGTCAAATCCTGCTCACACATACTACCTCACCCCCCATCCCCCCGCCCATTCCACCTCATGCATCACAACATCATCCACACACAACCATTCTCCATTCACCCCTGTCTTCTGTCCTCTCCCGTCCTTCCTCAACAGACATTCCCCTCTTCCCCAAAGCCCCCTTCACCCCATCCATCCACCTCATCCTAGGACGTCCCCTCATGTTCACTCCCTCCACATCTGCCTTCCATACCACTTTTACTAGTCTTTCTTCACTCATTCTTTCCATGTGTCCAAACCATCCTAATACTCTTTCATCAACCCTATCTCCCAACTCCCTTTCCACCCCCATTCTTCTCCTCACCTCCTCATTCCTCACTCTATCCAGCCTAGTAACCCCCATCATACTTCTCAGACACCTCATCTCAAACATATTCAAACTCCTTCTCTCTTCCTCTCTTATGTTCCATGTTTCTGCCCCATACAGTGCTGTTGGCACAATCACTCCTTCATACAGTCTCCTCTTAGCATCCATTCCCAAATGTCTATTCCTCATTACACTCTTCAATCCACCGAGGCATTTACTCGCTTCTCTCAATCTACATTCTACCTCCACCTTCACTCCACCTTTTCCTGCCACATTTGCACCCAAGTATCTAAAACTATCCACTTCCTCCAGTCGCTCTCCCTTAATGCTCACTTCCAGTCTACTGCCACTTTCACCCCTTGTACATCTCATCACCTTACTTTTACCCACATTTATCTTTAGCTTTCTTCTATCACATACTCTCCCAAACTCTGTCACCAACTTCCTCAGTCCCTCCTCTGATCCTACCACAAGCGCAGTGTCGTCCGCAAACAACAGCTGGCTCACCTCCCACTTCTCTCCATTTTCTTTAACCATCTCCAATCCCTGACCCACTACCCTTGCATTTACCTCTCGCACTAACCCATCCATGTATAAGTTGAACAGCCAGGGCGACATAACGCATCCCTGACGAAGTCCCACCTTTACCTCAAACCACTCACTCTCTCCATTTCTAATCCTGACACAAGCTCTACTACTCTCATAAAAGCTCTTGAAAGCTCCTAGAAGCTTTCTTCCTATCACATATATCTGCATAACCTCCCACAGTGCCTTTCTGTCTACCCTATCGTAAGCCTTTTCCAGATCCATAAAAGCCCAAAAAACATCCTTCCCCTTTCCTATAGCTTTCTCACATATCTGTCTTACCACAAAGATCTGATCTACACAACCTCTACCCGTCCTAAATCCACACTGTTCCTCACCAATTACTCCCTCTGTTCCTCTCCTAATCCTCTCAATCAAGATCCTCCCATAAGCCTTCCCAACTACACTTAACAAGCTAATCCCTCTCAAACTACTACATTCACACTTGTCCCCTTCTCCCTTGTAAAGTGGAACTATACAGGCACTCCTCCAGTCCTCCGGTACTCTACCCTCTCTCCAATAAACATTAAATAACCTCACCAGCCAGTCCACTATCACTGTACCTCCTTTCTTTAGACATTCTGCATGGCATTCATCCAGACCAGGTGCCTTACCTGCTTTCATCATCTTAACAACTGCCTTCACTTCATCCCTCCTTATTTCTCCTCCATTTTCCTCACTCATCACTCTTGTTTTCTTAGCATTTCCCACTGCAGCTATCTTTCCCTCCCTATCCTCCTTCACATTTAGCAACTCCCTAAAATATTCTGCCCATCTTCCCATTACTACCTTCTCTTCCATTATCATTTCTCCATCTGCACCTTTTACCTTTTCTTCTCTACTTGATTCGCCTCCTCTTCCTCTCTTAATTTCTTTCCAAAACATCTTTTTATTACTTTCAATATTTTCTGCCGTACTCTTACCCCACTTCACATCTGCTCTCGTCTTTGCCTCCTTTACCTTTTGCTTTACTTCTCTTTTCTTTTCTTTGTACCTCTCATATGACTCCCTCGTCCTATTTTGTAACCAATCTGTGAAAGCTCGCTTCTTCTCTTCTACAACCTTCTTTGTTTCCTCATCCCACCATTCACTACCCTTTCTTCTATTTCCTCCTGTCCTTCTTGTTCCACACATCATCCTTGCACACTTTGTGACTCCCTCCTTGAACCATCCCCATTCCTCCTCCACACCTAGCTCTACTCTATCCTTCACTCCCTCCCACTCCTCCTCCAGCTTCTTCTTGTACTCCTCCTTTTCCTTTTCATTTAAAGAGTTCACTCTAAGCACCTCCCTACCTTTTGTCCCTTTCCTCTTTCTCCATCTATCCTCCACTCTCAACTTACCTTCCACAAAAAAATAATATGATATTCCCCCACCCTCTCCCTTCGCACATGTACATCCTTAACTCTTCCTATCATAGTCCTATTTACCACTACATAATCCATCAACGCTCTATCTACCACCCTTCCATCCACCACCCTCTCCCATGTGTACTTATGCTTGA
>NC_134807.1:49327708-49340208 GCF_046742065.1 Oratosquilla oratoria
ATACTATATAAAGGAAAATGCCTGTCAGAACAGTAATTTCGTCTGTATTATGATGCAATTTACCTACAATTAATCAACTACTTAGTTGCATACATGTCTACTTTTACTGGTTTACCAATATATATAATTGGCTGCACAGGTACCTACACGTCCATGAGGAGCTAAGATGAGAGGGAGAAAAGTGTGGATAGGAGTGGAATGGGCAGGAGAGGGTATGTGTATTTTGACTTGATTACCTTCCTGGTAAAGGGAAAAAAGCCCTTGGTATATAGATAGAATTGTCAGTAAATTACAAGTCAAAATATTTTCCCTTGAACTCTCTATTACTAATTTGTTCACAACTTTACTTGTGCTAGTTTAACCTAACCTAATCTAGCTAAACTAGACCTTCAGAATATAAAAACCTTGGCATTTTGCATCCTTCTTCCTATAGTACTGTAACCTTTCCCAAAGTGAGATAATCATAACATATATAATTCAACCCATGCTTACCGTACTTGACTTAAACTAACAGTGTCTAGGTTAACCTATATTTCCAAAAATTTTGTTTTGTTTCTATCCAGAATGTACTTATGAAAATGAATAAATGAATAAATAAGAAGTGCGGGAAATACTGTCTTCTAACAAAAATAGACAAATGATGCATTTTACCAAGTAGCTACGAATAATGCAGCACATACAGACATTTATACAATTGAAGAAACAGTGTCCTCAATAAATATAAAAACTCTTGTTACAGATCAAGCTCGTGACAAATGAAGCTAAAGGCGTATTTCATCAGAGAGCACAAAAAGATCAAATCAATACCAAGTGGATCAGCAGGAAAGACATCTGCAAAATGGAAATTTTGCCTTTGATTTGTATTGCTGTCTGTAAGTGGTGAAGAGCTCTTGTCAGAGGCAAACTGGAAGGGACCAAGACTCCATAAGGTAGTTTGTAGTGATTTTGTGGTTTTTAATTGGGTGTGACATGGGCACTATTAGAAAAATTTCCCTAAAACATATAGTCATAATAATAATAATCTAGGCATTATAAGCTGCAATTATTTAATGTCCTAACCGTATACTCACTTTAAGTGTAATTAACTTGTATGAGCATCATGGCATAACTTGGTATGACAGCAATACTTAATTTTGGGCAACAAAGTGCATCATGCAGGTTTAGTACACCATTATGTCGCCTTGGCAACAACACCCCGAGAAGTGCGTGGAAGAATTTTGAATGAACCAGTACAAAAGATCGCAGAATGTAGAATTAGCAAAGAGCAGGGAGGTTTTAAAAGGGTACAGGAATGAGTTGATCAGATTTTTTTTTATGAGTGAATAAGATAGTACTGTATATTACGATCATTATATGACATCTTCCTTTCTCAGGATGGCAGTCTTTAAATACCTTTGCCACAGAGCTCATTTAAACAGCCATGCAGCACTGTGATAGAAGGAATAGATATGTGTGATGAACTTGAGTATACTGTTTCTGAAACAGTGTCAATGAATTAGTTCAGCACAGTAAACAGATGATCATATTGAAGCCTTTTGAGCAATCAGTAAGCATCAAAATAGTACCGTAATGTAATGAATGAGTCGCCTCTTACAATTTCATCTCCATCACCAATCAACAAACTTCATCTCCATCACCAATCTTGACAAGTCCAGCACATCTAGTCCAGTCCTCCCAGAATCACAAGTCATAGTTCACGAGTTGTCTCAGAGTGCCATGAAGAAGCGAAGAGCAAATTCATGTGATACAGCACTGGATGATGCATTACAGATGACTACACACTCATCACCAACCCTTTTAATTTCCACGAGAATTTTGGCTGTAGTAGAAAGTGCAATAAAAGTAGTTATTCCACAGCTGTAGGTAAGTTGGTTTTACTATTATGCAGAGTGTACACCAAATATTTGAGGACTTCAAAGAAAAACACAATTTCTAATAATGACAAAACATCAATCAAGTAATACTGATACTTTGTAGTCAAACTTTTGAGTTTTCAGAATCTTGGAGCATTTTGTAATCTTTAGAATGTTTCCTAGTACTACATCCATATATGCAGTTTAGGTAAAATTAGTTGATAAAGTTATATCTTTATTTTTATTTCCTTATCTCTTGTAATGATTGTTGAAATTTGGGTTCACAGAACCTCTTATCCCCCCCCCACACACACACATATGGCTAGGGGATGTAAAGAAATGCAGTTTTCCATATGAATGCATAAATACCTGGAATAGTTTAGAAGGTGATATAGTCTAAGCTGGAACAATCCACGAGTATTATTCAGAACTGAAAATCGAAGATATAGAGTGAGTTGGACCTTTACACAAACTTGAAACTAGGTAAGATAAATTGGAGAGTAGGAGGTGGGACCCAACAAGCGTTACTCCTTTCCTGTATAATACAATTAGGTGAATACCCCATCAAGATTGTTTATGAGTAGTAGGGCCTGTGTTAGAGGTAAGGATGGGGCTGTGCAATATATACATGGATGGGGTGGTGCGGGAAGTAAATGCAAGGGAAATGGGCAGGAGACTGAAGATGGTTAAAGGAAAATTGTTGTGTGTGGCCATATTTAGACAACTTGGTTTCAGCCTTTGGTAAATTGCTTGACACACTTAGGAATAATGCCGCAGACCAGGCTCCAACTGGCTTGAATTTGGTATGCCAAGGACTTCTATGTTTCGACAAAAAAAAGTAACAATGGTACATCAATTAACAAATACTTACTGACAACATACCAAACCTTAGAAAATAGTTACCATTATGCCACATAAGAAAAAGAAATATATTATCGTCCTTACTTCAGGGAGGAGGCGGGTTGGGCTTTTTTTTCAGAACATGTGCATGAAACATGCAAACTCCATATCTATAATTCTGACAAATGATTGCCTGCATGACTTGTAGCGGCTCATCAAACTTTCCATCGGAGAATTCTTCGTAGAATTCAAAAAGAAACGTGTCATTTGCAATACTCGGTCCATAACAGGGCTTTAAGGGGGTGGAATTACCTTCTTGAACTGTGCCAGCTATAATAAAATCATAGAAATGTCGTAAACCAAACACTGCGGCACTGTCACCGAGTCATCTATTCATGCAATGTTCCGAATAGTACCGAGGTGCACTCGGGCACCTTCGGAAGACTCGAACCTCGAGAGGTGCAGTATTTGAAATTGGAACGTCTGAACGACTAGCGTTTTTTTTTTTTTTTTTTTTGAAAGAGAGAGAGAAAGAAAATCGAATCGGGCTGTTTTCCTAGGGGGGAGGGCGGTGATCAACAAAATGATCATGAGACAGGTTAGATACAAATATCGCATAATCTACTAAAAGCTACTTATGTAACAACACCTTTAGTGAGTTAAGTGCCCAACAAATGTATAATTTTTTTTTCTTTTTTTTTTAAATACACCATTCTTGGAGACAAAAGTGCTCCTTTCTGGTGTATTTTAGTTTGAATTACATCGAATCTGGTTAAGCTTGTGCCATGGTATTCTTTTACCCTTTCACCAATCTCACCGTGACTTTTCTTATCCTTCTCATCAGATACAGCTTCTTATTTTGAGTAGTTTAAACCTCATATACATTCACCGCAATTTATTTATAAAGCTGACTGTGATTTTTAAATTTCATTTGTCTTTCTGGGGGAAGCAAGATTAGGTTAGGTTAGATTAGTTTGGTTAGTTTAGATTAGTTTAGTTAGATTAAAATATTTTCGTTAGATTGGGTTAGGTGGTGGTGGGTGGCTCGCCCTGTTCCCTTTTGGGGGGAAGCAAAGTTAGGTTAGGTTAGATTAGTATGCTAAGGTTGAGTTAGTTTCGTTAGGTTGGGTTAGGTGGTGGTGCGTGGTTTGCCATATTGGTCACAGGTGGTGTCTGTAAACACTAGCTAGTACGAGACTAGCCGCGAGGTGTGCTGCCGCACGCAGGGACAAACTCCAGTATTGTTTGAACAGCGAGTCCAGAAAAGTGGGAAAAAGCTACCGAGAAAACGAGAACTTGGTGCTGCAACATTGCTCGTGTGAAACCCGCTTTACTGCCTTCTACGAGAGGAACATCTGCACTCCGTGCTGCAGCGATCACCATAGCCGATGTAGGGCAACAGTCGGATCCTTATCCAATAGTTACCGTTGTTGTGTCAGTGAAACAGCGTTTGATAGAACCTTAGTTTCTTTATGGACCTCAGTTTCTTGATGGTTTAAGGTATTGAAATTTCAATTTTTGTTGGATAATATTACTACTTTATCCACCAAATTCTATCACAGAATTGCTAATCTATGAAAGTTCTAAATCAACTTATTGATTCACTGATAGATACGTCAAACTACCTTTATGATGAATTTAAAAAAATACTTGGAGCTTTGTTTACAAAATAAAAGCCAGAATTGTTTGACACTTTATTTTTTATTATTATTATTATTATTATATATATATTTTTTGTAAAATAAGATTTTGTGCACGAAACCAACCTTATACTTGCAAAAGCTAAGTAAATTGGCCAGTCTATTGGACATTACTTTTTTGTTTATTTATACATTTTTTTAGGATGAAATACTTTACCCACCATTATTAGACTCGTGCTAGTCAAACACCAAATTATACGAGCTGGGACGAGTAGGGGATACTTTACTAGATTACAGCGGCGTTAATCAGGTAGGTTCTAGTGTATTTCAGATGTTACGAGACGACCATGTGGCGTGTATAGGAAACAGGTCTGAGGATCACACTACTCGTAACTCCAGCATATTACATGGCAGAAACTCAAACACCCACCACCAAATCTTAACTTTATCTATACTGGACTATTCTCATATATCTGTCCCTATTGGTATCCGGACATTCCACTCAAACCAAAGCCCTAAGGAGTGTAGATATCATCACTATTATGGTAACAGTGCTAAACCATACATAATTCGGTGCATAGTTTCACTTCAATTGGGGCAATCTGTTAACCTTGCTATACTCGAATTGCCATTTAAATGCCAAAATTAGCTGTAAAACTTTTTCATTCATAGCTGACACTGATTTTTCATAACTGACACTGATCCTGCTCAGGTCAACTGTAGTGACACTCACAAATCCCTCTGGGACATCAATTTAATAAACTTCATGCAACCTAAAAGTGTTAAAGGACCAATACGAAAACGTTTTGCAACTGAAAAGTAGCAACCCAGAAGTTGCATTACAACTTGTTCAAAAAGTGGAAGAGAATTACATAGACCCTGATACATGGGATATAAAAGTTGAATGGAATAAGTTTAGAGATGGCATAAAGAAAGCATGTGAAGATGTTTTACAAACAAAAACAACGGGAAGAAGAAAGAAAAAGAATACCCCTTGGTGGAATGAAGAAGTAAAAGAGGCCGTAAGACGGAAAAATAAAGCCTTTAGAATTTGGATGAAGACAAGAAGGCCTCAGGATAGGCAAGAATATGTCTTCAGGAGAAATGAAGCAGAGACTATAAAAAGAAAAGCAAAGGAAAACAGCTGGTTGAAGATTGGAGAAGATCTTGAAAGAGATATGAATGGGACAAGGAAACTAATATTAAGTCTTGCAAAGTCGTATAGGAAAGGAAATACGGTACCAACCCATTCTATAAGAGACAAGGATGATAATCTATTAACAGAATCGCTTGAAATTAGTCAAAGTTGTACAGAGTATTTTGAGTATCTGCTGAACTTCACAGGACAAGATGAAGATGAAAGAGAGTACAACCCAGAATATATGAGGGAAAGAGAAGTGGAAAGCGAAGTGGAAGATACAAGTAGAAATGAATGGAAAATAACAAAGGCAGAACTGAGAGTAGCCGTGGAAAGGATGAAAAATGAGAAAGCACCAGGAGAGGATGAAATTTCAACAGAAATTATAAAGAAAATGGGAAACACCGGACTAGAGTGGATGCTAGAAGTGATAAATATAGCATGGAGAAATAAACAAATCCCAGATGATTGAACAAAAGCGGTGATATGCCCAATACACAAAAATGGTGACAAAACAGATTGTGGAAACTATAGAGGCATCTCTCTACTATCACACACAGGAAAGATCTATGAAAGAATTTTGGAAAAAACGATTAAGAAGCATAGTTGAACATAAAATAAAAGAATCCCAGAGTGGTTTTAGACCAGGACGAGGAACAATCGACAATATCTTTACTCTAAAAATCTTATTGGAAAAATGTTGGGAGTGGGATAGACATAAATGCCTTGGGTTTATTGACCTTCAAAAGGCTTTCGATAGAGTACCAAGAGATCAGTTATGGCAAGCTATTAAACACGACGAATACGAGGTACCAGTGAGTTTGATAAAAGCTATCAAGAGTTTATATGAAAATAGTGAAAGTAGAGTAAAGACTGAGAAAAGAGACGGTAAGTGGTTTAGGGTCAAGTGTGGAGTTAGACAAGGCGGAGTGTTATCTCCATTATTGTTTATAATGTACATGGATAGGATAATTAAGGATATTGAAAGAGAGAGAAATATTACCCCACTGGTGCTCGCGTATGCTGACGATATAGCTATAACTGCAAACAGTTGGGAAGATCTACAAACTGAAATGGACATATGGAATGATGTGCTAAAACAATACAGGATGCAGATGAATGTTACAAAAACGGAAGTAATGTGTGTCGACAGAAGGCGAGTTGAGGGAAGAATCGAAGTTGATGGACAACAACTAAAACAAGTCGAACATTTTAAGTATTTGGGAGTGGAATTCAGTGATAATAACCAGCAGGAGACTGAAATAAACAGCAGGATTACAAAATATAACAACACCCTAAATATTTTGTACCCACTATTAAGAGAAAAAAGCATTCCACTTCAATGCAAGAAGACAATTTATGTCTCAGTGTTAAGACCGGTGTTAACATACGGCAGTGAAGCTTGGTCCCTAAACACTAAATTAAAATGTCGCATTCAAGCAGCCGAAATGAGAGCCCTTAGGATAATAAGAGGAGTGACAAGACGCGATAGATTAAGGAATGAGCGGATAAGACAGGAAATAGGAGTGATGTCAGTGTTGGATATAATAGAAGAGTGGAAGATAAGGTGGTTTGGACACGTTATGAGAATGGAAGATTGGAGGTACCCAAGACAAATGCTGGAATGGGTACCCACAGGTAAAAGACCTGTAGGGAGTCCCAGGACCAGATGGATTAAGAAGCATTAGAAAGAAGAGACACAAACTTACCAGAAGTAAAAGAAAAAGAGACCTATGAAGATAGAGACGCATGGAGAAGTCTAGTGAAGAGCTGCCGCTGACAGGATTATTCCTACCAGGCGTAGGGTGAGAAAGGTGAGAAAGGTGAGATAAATGTAGATCCTTGTATCCAATGCACTAGACGTTTGTTACCTGTCTTTCTTTGTTGCTGATGTTGTGCATCCTATTTTAGGGACCGATTTCTTAGCCAGTAAATCCCTACTGGTAGATTGTAAAAACAATATGTTGATTAACCGCACTATATAGAGTCGCTTTGTTCTCGACACCTCAGATTCTCCTGTGTTAAAATATTTTATTGATTATGACGGTGTTGACCCCCGTGCTTGTTCTCTATTGTCATAGTTTCCTGTACTCACATCTCTGTTACAGCTGTTGAACAACAAAATAGCTAAAACTCACATAAGTCACCTCATTGACACTACAGATTGTTCTCCTATTCATCTCAAATGTAGACCACTGACAGGAGAGAAAATTTGCGGCTGCCAAAAACTAATTTCAATTCCTATTAGATACTGGCATAATCCAACGTTTTAGCTCTTCTTGTATTTCTCCACTGGACCTCGTTCCCAACTTAGTTCTTGGAGGCCCTGTGCAAGTTATCGTGGTCTTAACAGTGTCACAGTTGATGATAAATACCCTATATCTTATTCACGCAGTTTAACAATTTTCTTGCATGGTAAGAATGTCTTCAGCAAAATTGACTTAGTGCGTGCCTACTTGGAAATCCCTAGGGCTGAAAGATAAGTGCAGTGTGTATCCCTTTTGATTACAATTACATGCCATTTAATCTTAGGAATGCAGGGTCGACCATCCAAAGATTCATAGACATTATCATTGCCAACGCCAGGAATGTGTTTTGTTACTTGGACGATGTATTAGTAGTTACCACATCCACAGAAGAACATTCCAATGTGTTGAAAGCTGTCCTTGCTCAGCTAGTAGAGCATAATTTGTGACTCTCGTTCAACAAGTGTGAGTTTTTCAAATACTCAATCACCTTTCTTGGTTATCAGGTTGGTGGTGATGTGTTAACCCTCCTTAGAGTAAAGTAACTGCCATTAACTATTCCCCATTGCCCCGATTTTCCACCGAACTTAGGCGTTTCATAAATATTATTAACTGTTTTCGTCGTATGATTCCCAACTTCTTTCATTGCTCAACTCTTGCTTGAACTTATGAGATATGATCCGGTAACCAAGCGATTTCAGTAGACAGGCGTTACCAGGGACTCCTTTGACAGCAAGCAATCCCTGACTGTGTGCCCTACTCTAGCGTTTCCTTCCTCCATACCCTCTTACTACCCCCTTGTGATTCCTCGTTATGGTTCGCTTCCATCCGCGACAAAAATATGTGTATTATTAGGTGCAGTCCATTCTGGAGGGTGAAATATAGTATCATTCAATAGTATTGTGAACTTCGTTTGCCATAGATAAATATTTCATATTTTTGTATACAGGTATTTTGTATATTATGTGTATTTTGTATATTGGTATTTTTGCGTAGTAATATTTGCATTGTGATGTTTGTCATCAGTTTGTAAGTGGTTCTTCGAACCCGATTCGAACCACTACGTCAGCATAAATAACCATTCCTAACTATCGTACTGTTAACGCCTTACCAACTGACTACAGTTTTTGGATTTCTACTTTGACACTGCTACTTCTAATATAATAAAACCCTTACAATCCGTGTATATTTGACAGAAACTACGATGTTACTCCATATGTGCTTGTGTATGTGTTTAATAATATACGGTTTATTGGGTATAGCAGCATTACTGCTGAAAATATACATCCTAAAAGATTATAACATTATAAAAATATGACAGTGAAAATATATTGTTACAATCATTAAAAAACAAAACAGTAAGCTAAGGAACAGCTGTGTTGTACAGCAATGTTGTTTCTTGTTGTTGATTAAGTCCACAAATATCGGTATGGGGCTCTTCTTATACCGGACGGTACGTGCTCTGATCGGCTTGATGGTATTATGGTGCCGCACCTGTAGCCGTGGTTGTGGTACTGGTGGAGATAGCAGGCTCCGGTGCCGAGGATGTTTAACTAGGGTGACCGCAAACGACATCAGACTCTGAAGATAACGGTCAGCAAGGGTAGGAAATCCGAGTGTGGTGAGAGCGTACCGATAGGTGGTGTATTCGTTGCCAAGGATTGTTCAACAAGCTCTTTTCTGCATTTTCTCCAGCTGTCGCTGTTGCGTGACTGTGAGTAAAGAGACCCAAGAAGGTGACGCGTACATCAACTTGGGCAAAATGAAGGAAGTGTAGATGGTTTTGAGATCTTCAGCCTGTGCCCCTAATGAAATCAGGCGACGCAGCATATACAACATGTAGGAGGCTGCCCTGACGGTGCTGGTGGTGTTCTCCCTCCAAGTCAACTTACTGTCGATGGTTATCCTTAGCAGCTTAGTTGACTGGACCACTTGTAGGGGTTGTCCGTCAATTGACAGCAAAGGAGGGGAGAGAACGTCATTGGAGGTGTGGAAGTGCATTACCACAGTTTTCTTATGGTTGATGATGGCTGTTGTGCACAATCCATGTGTGTAGCTTGTCCAGCGTGTCCTGCAGTGGGTTATAGTCCTAGTCAGTGTTGGACACAGGGATCACCACCGTGCAGTCATCAACATATTTCCACCTGTGCGGTGTGCCTCCCAGGGCATCGATGATGAGTATTCGGAAACACAGTGGCCCTACTCTTATTCCCTGTGGTACCCCACAGGATAGGTGCTGGACTGCAGAGACGTGTCCTTGATATCTGACAGCTTGACATCGGTCCGTCAGGAAGTCAGATAGCCAAACTACCAAGGAGGTAGGAAGGCCAAGGTGGATGGCTTTGGTGATGATAGTGGTGTGATCAACAAGGTCGAAGGCTTTCTTGGAGTCAATGAACCCCACTGCAAGTGAAGTCTTGCGCTGCTCGAGATTTTTATAGATAAACTCAAGGAAGCTAATAAGATAGTAAATGGTGAAGGATGTGTTTACATTACCAAACTGCTGGGGATCAATGAATTTGCTAATTTTGGAGTATGACCACTCGAAGACAAAAACCTCACAAAAAAGACTAGGAATGGGAGTGGTAAAAATGGGTCTGAGATCAATAAAGGATCGGGGATTGGAAGATTTGGGGGATGGGAATAATGAAGCCTGTTTTCCAATCCGTGGGACATTTGATCTGCTTAATTGAGGCATTGATTATTGAACAGATCGGGATGGCATGTTCGAGAGCAAATTCACGATAAAGTCTGATGGGTAAGTCTGCGGGTGCAGAGGACCGCTTTGACTTGGTGCTGGTGAGCTTTTTGGCAACCTGAAAAACATGAACTGTCGGGGGGAAGGTTTATCATTCCTTCCTACATTGTTTTGTTCTTTTAATTCAAACTCTATTAGTATATAGTCACTCTTTCCAATTGGTGTTTTATACTCCCTTTTGTTCACGATATCTGGTTCAGAAGTTAATATTAGGTCTAGTTTCGACGGTTCCTCATTGTTTCTATATCTAGTATTTTCCTTAACCCATTGTGTTAAGGTGTATTCGATGGTCATATCCAGTAGAATGTTGCTTCGAAGCGCTTCTCCTTTTACCATAATTTCTTCCCAGTTTATATCCTTTGTATTAAAATCACCCATAATTACTATGTTACCACCCTCTTTCAGAAACTCATTTAGCACATTCATTGTGTCTTCCAATAATTTAAAATGATCACTATCAGACCAAGCCTGTGTTTTTGGTAGCACATACACTGCTACAAATTTCCTGTTTTTTATATTTTTGTTTACAATTTTAATCATAATTACTTCCTCATTATATTTACCTTCATTTATCTTCGTCACATTTAAACACTTTTTTTGCCACTATCATGACACCTTCCTGCTTGTCTGTTCTATTTTTCGCCCAGTGGTTGCATAGACCTTGTCCCACTATACTTGTTGATAGAGGTCCTTTCAGTTTTGTCTCCACAATTCCCATAATGTCAGGTTTCATTATTTCGTGTGTGTATTTACCTAGTTGTATTTGCCTAGTTGTATTTACCTAGTTGTATTTTACGGGACGAGAGCTATGCTCGTAGTGATCCGTTTTCGTATCTCTCTACATCCAGTTTATTCTTGAAATCGTGTATAGTTTTGGCATTCACTGTTTCTCTGTTTAGCTTGTTCCATACATCAAACACTCTATGTGGGAAGCTATTATTTTTCAGGTCTCTTCTGTAGCTGTCTTTCTTTAGTTTCTTTTTATGTCCTCTTGTTTCTCTTTTGTCCCACTTTAATAAGTCGTTTCTATCGAGAATTTCCAATCCTTTCATAATTCTGTAAATGGTCAACAAATCACCTCTTTCTTTTCTCTGTTCCAGTGTTGACAGATGTAATTTCTTCAATCTTTGTTCGTATGTCAAATTTGACAGCGTAGGTGCCATTTTTGTCGCTGCTTTTTTAGTTCTTTCTAATTTTCTTATGTTCTTCTTTGTGCTAGGTGCCCACAGTGTTGCAAAATATTCTAGTTTATGTCTTATCAGTGTAACAAAAAAAAAATTCCATCTCATCGTCTATGTAGTCGAAGGCCACTTTCATTGATCTTAATAAGTTATAAGTCTCTCCAAATAATTTATTGACATGTTTATCAGGTGTCAAGTCACTTGAAATGATTACTCCCAGGTCCTTTTCTGAATCAACTTTTTTGACTTCTTTGTTTCCAATTTTATGTTGACTCCATACTCTGTTTTTGCTTTTTCCAAATTCCATTATGCTATATTTTTTAATGTTGAAGTTCATCTCACATCTCTGGCTCCATTCCCACATTTTGTTTAGATCTTTTTGCAGCGATCTGCAATCTTCTTCTGTTCTTACTTTCTTTAGTAATTTGGCATCGTCAGCAAAGAAGTTCATGTAACAATTTACTCTCTCACCCATATCATTTATGTATATGGCAAACATTAAAGGAGCCAATACAGAGCCTTGCGGGACGCCACTTTTCAAATCTTCCCAGTTCGAATTTTTATCTCTAAATACCATTCATTTTTCTCCCACCTAAGAAATCCTTCATCCATTCCAGTAGCTTACCTTGTTTTCCTCCTATTATTTCAATTTTTTTTTATTAACTTTGTATGTGGTACTTTGTCAAAAGCATTCTGCAAGTCCAAGAAGGCGCAATCTGCCAAGTCACCTCTTTCTTATATTATCTCAATTAATCTCGAGTAAAAGCAGATTAGGTTTGTGTTGCACGATTTTCCACTTCTAAAGCCAAATTGTGTGTGTGTGTGTGTGTGTGTGTGTGTGTGT
>NC_134807.1:49357708-49360208 GCF_046742065.1 Oratosquilla oratoria
CTGGAAAAGGCTTACGAAGGGTAGACAGGAAGGCACTGTGGAAGGTACTGCAGATATATGGGATAGGAGGAAAGCTGTTACGAGCAGCCAAGAGTTTTTACGAGAGTAGTAGAGCTTATGTTAGGATTAGAAATAGAGAGAGCAAATGGTTTGAGGTAAAGGTGGGACTGTATGAGGCAGAAACATGGAATATAAGAGAGGAAGAGAGAAGGAATTTGTATGCGTTTTAGATGAGGTGTCTGAGAAGTATGATAGGGGTTACTAGGCTAGATAGAGTGAGAAATGAGGTGGTGAGGAGGAGAACGGGGGTGGAAAGGGAGTTGGGGTATAGGGTGTATGAAAGAGTATTAGGATGGTTTGGACACATGTAAAGAATGAGTGACGAAAGACTAGTGAAAGAGGTGTGGTAGGCAGAAGTGGAAGGAGTCAATATGAGGAGGCGACCTAGGATGAGATGGATGGATTGAGTAAAAGGGGCATTGGGAAAGAGGGTAATGTCTGTTGAGGAAGGACGGGAGAGGACAGAAGACAGGGGTGAATGGAGAATGGTTGTACATGGATGATGTTGTGATATATGAGGTGGAATGGATGGGGGATGGTGGGTGAGAGAGTATGTGTGAGAAAAAGTTGACGCAGGCCGAAGGGAATTCTCCCCGTCTTCTCCTTTTCTGCATGAGGGAATGGAGAGGGGGGTCGCCGATTTAATGAAGCTAACCTTGCTGTGGATGTGCTATGTCTTGCAACACTGCTTCTGACCCAGGGATGATCCGTCATTCAGGAGGTGCCAAGAAAAGAGGGAGGGAAGAGGATGGTGGGGTGTGGAGTGTGATAGGTTGAAATGAGTGGGAGTGGTGTTTATACCTTTGTTTTTTGGCTACCTCCCTTGTAAATGGGAAAAACCTTTGGTATATGTATGTATGTATTATTATAGTTGTTATTATTATTATTATTATATTGTTGGCATCTAACCTAGTTGTGGACCAAAATGTCTCCTGTCAGCATGCTCCTTCTTTGTATTTTTTTTAATAAACACACACACACACACATACACACACACACACACACACACACACACACACACACACACACACACACACACACACACACACACACACACACACACACACACACACACACACACACACACACACACACACACACACACACACAGACGCACGCACGCACACACACACACACACACACACACACACACACACACACACACACACACGCACACACACACACACACACACACACACACACACACACACACACACACACACACACACATATATAAATATATATATATATATATATATAGAAATATATATATATATAAATATACATATATTGTCATGGGGCTTGCTAGGTTTGGCCTGAGTTGATGGAAAGTATGGAACTCATTTCGAGTCTAAGGTTAAGTCGAGTTTCAGATCGGGAGCAATCCCGTAACAATAAAGTGGAACGTATAGATAATATAGTTAGATTAAGGTACGTTCCAAGGAAAGGCTCTATTTGAAACCTGTTGTAAGCAAGATTATTATATAGGTAAGATAGAAGTCTGCACGAAACTTAAGTAAACTATATTTCCAATAAGAAAAGAAAACAAAGCTTTACTCTTTTACATTTAAAAGCATAAACTCACAGCACACTGTGAGTGTATGCTTGGTTTGGCCTGAGTTGATGGAAAGTGTGGAACTAATTTCGAGTCTGGGGGAAAGTCGAGTTGCAGATCGGGAGCAAGCCCGTAACAATAAAGTGAAACGTATAGATAATATAATTAGATTAAGGTACGTTCCGAGGAAAAGCTCTATTTGAGACTGGTTGTAAGCAAGATTATTATAGAGGTAAGATAGAAGTCTGCACAAAACTTAAGTAAACTATTTTTACAATAAGAAAATAAAATAAAGCTTTACTCTTTTACATTTACAAGCAGTACACTGAAAAATAACATAAAACATACATAATACAAATACTATAGATAATACAGTCCAAGTTAATGGTTTACACTAAATACTTACAAAGATGTGGTGTACCGATATTACAGCGACGAAGGGTTGAGACCAGGATGTTTTGCATCCTATCATGTAACCTAACGTAATATTGGCATTTTAAACACAAATCGAACACGTATAAATTTACATCCTATCATCTAACCTAACGTAATATTGGAAATATAAATAAACATAAATAGTTCAGTGATAGTGAGTGTATGGGAGTAATGAACGAAGTGACAATCGCACGTGTTACTGATAATTAATTGACGTTAAGTGGTTAGCAGACTTCTATATTACCTACGGGTCGCTAATTTATTTCACGTAAATATAAATTACCATCCCTCGGCAGCCCCCCCAATAGTCATGGGGCTTGCTTTGTTTGGCCTGGGTTAATAGAAAGTATGGAACTAATTTCGATTCTAGGGGTAAGTCGAGTTCTAGATCAGGAGCAAACTTTATATAGTCGAGTGGGGCGTGGCTAATTGTTTCATGGACAATTTTCG
>NC_134807.1:49365208-49372708 GCF_046742065.1 Oratosquilla oratoria
TTTGGCTAGTAAACACACATATATATCTATATGTTTATAAGTATATGTTTATAAGTATATGTATGGAGAATTGATGTGGAGATGTGTCTTGAAGGAGAGTTCATGATAGCAAAAACAATGTTTAGGAAAAAAGTCAAGCATAAGTACGTATGGGAGAGGGTGGTGGATGGAAGGGTGGCAGATAGAGCGTTGATGGACTATATAGTGGTGACCAGGAATATGATAGGAAGAGTTGAGGATGTACATGTTCTAAGGAAAAAGAGTGGTGGAAGGTAAATTGAGAGTGGAGAATAGGTGGAGAAAGAGGAAAAGGGCAAAAGGTAGGGAGGTACTTAGAGGGAATTGCTTAAATGAGGAAAAAAAGGAGATTGAGTATAAGAAGAAGCTGAGAGAGGAGAGGGAGGGAGTAAAGGATAGAGTAGAACTAGGAGTGGAGGAGGAATGGGGATGGTTCGAGGAGGAAGTCATAAGGTGTGCAAAGATGGTGTGTGGAACAAGGAGGGTGGGAGGAAATAGAAGGAAGGGTAGTGAGTGGTGGGATAAGGAAACAAAGAAAGTTGTAGAAGAGAAGAAGCAGGTATTCATAGATTGGCTACAAATTAGGACGAGGGAATCATATGAGAGGTACAAAGTAAAGAGAAAGGAACTTAAGCATAAGATAAAGGAAGCAAAGAGGAGAGCAGGTGTGAAATGGGGTAAGAGTATGACAGAAATTTTTAAAAGCAATAAAGAGATGTTTTTTTGAAGGAAATGAAAAAGAGAAAAAGGAGGCGAATCATGTAGAGAAGAATAGGTAAAAGGTGCAGATAGAGAGATGATAATGGAAGAGAAGGCAGTGAGAGGAACGTGGGCAGAGTATTTTAGGGATTTGCTAAATGTGAAGGAGGATAGGGAGGGAAAGGTAGTTGTGTTCTGGGTGGCAAAAGAATACCCAAAGAAAAGTCAATGGCACAAAGTATATTTAGATACACATAATGGCACAAACACAAAATACGTGCAACCGTTGTCAAGGCGGCTTGAAAACTGACGCCACGCTCACTCATTTCGCGCCAAAAACAAACTGCGCACATCGCATCTGCGATATCTTACAATAACAAAATACATTGTAATGCATAAAATAAATATATAAAATCATAATATAAATTATGTACACAATATATATATATATATATATATGTATATATATATATACACTGTGCCAACACATCGCTCGGCCCGCGCCACTCGGTGCCCACACCGAGCAAACAAGAAAAAAAAAACTGACCGAGGCAAAGAGAATCTAAATAATACAAAAATAAGCCAGACACAAAAACACACAACAGTGGCAGACAGAAGTGTGGCACAAATGGATTGAAAAGCACACCCAAATACATTAACAAACACATACAGAAATGAGTACACAAAGACAACATATACAAACACAAAAAGGAACATAAGACTGGCGCCAGTTAACAAAAGACAAATAGAGCAATTGCCGGACGTCCGGGACATGATACTTAACATCTAAACACGACAAAATACAATACAAGACAACACAAATGGGAAACATCACAATAGTACATGAATGGAAAACATCAGAATAGTACATAAATGGGAAACATCACAATGAAAATCCAGGTAATTACAGGCATACATAACATGACACAATGAGAGTTCAGGTAATTACAGGCATACATAACATGACACAATGAGAATTCAGGTAATTACAGGACCCCTTGCCCTAAGGTCATAACAATGAGGGGTAGCGAAACAAGGCAAAGTTCTTGCTGGGGGCCCAGGAGGTGGCCGGGTAAAGGTTGGGATAGGCACTTGAGTCTTCTTGAGCCTATCAGCGTGTGCAATCTCGCTAAGGCCTGTAGAGGGGTAAAAAATCCTGAACTTGTTAGGATGTAGGCGTTCAGTCACCAAAAGGGGGCCCACAAACTTACAATTTAATTTTGACTGGCGATCAGGCATACTTTTGAAAACATGATCACCCACACTGATGGTCACAGGTGTTGCACGAGCATGTTGTTGTTTCAACATGTCGGCCTTTGAAACAACCAGTTTATCTCTAACAGAAGTATAAATGTCATGCAGCACATGACTCTGTAGTTTACTATAGTCATCTACATTGTAGAGGGGACGAGCAGGGCTGTCAAGCACATCATATGGGAGCCGTTTCTCAGATCCAAAGATAATATAATGAGGCGTTTTGCCCGTGGAAACATTAATGGTGCTAT
This sequence comes from Oratosquilla oratoria, assembly GCF_046742065.1. Taxonomy (NCBI): domain Eukaryota; kingdom Metazoa; phylum Arthropoda; class Malacostraca; order Stomatopoda; family Squillidae; genus Oratosquilla; species Oratosquilla oratoria. The sequence goes on from NC_134807.1 coordinate 49,367,431, forward strand.
TGATACAAGCACTAACATGGGGAAGCCAATCCTCCCAAGACTCATGAAAATTACTGGCAAGGTGACGTAGGATCTCTAAAATTTTCCTGTTCGTCCTCTCCACAAGACCATTGGACGCTGGATGATAAGCAGTCACGAATGTCTGTTTGATACCATAACGTTCACAAATACCTGCCAAAACCTCGTTCTTAAATTCAGTCCCATTATCACTAAGGAGCACCGCAGGAGTGGTGTATGGACACAACACATGGGAAACTAAAGCATGTGCTACAACTGGTGCAGACTTGTTAGGTAAGGGAGCTAAGATCACAAAACGACTAAAATGATCCACACACACAAGGACATACACAGAGCCCTGCGTGCTACGAGGCAGTTGCAAAAGGTCTATAGCCACAGTCTGAAAAGGGCGAGAAGGAGTAGGGTACTCTAAGATGGGAGCAGTGCTCGTAGAACCTTTGTTCTGGGCACAAGAACTACACCGGGCTACATGAGAGGTAATGTCTAGTCGCATTTTAGGCCAATAATACTTCTTCCGTGCCATAGCCAGAGTTTTGTCACGACCTGGGTGACCAGCCTGAGGGGCATCATGAGCAAGGGACAAAACAAAGGGAACTAGAGACTCAGGGATCACTAGCTGTGCCACATCTTGCTCAAACACTTCCACGTTACGAATTAGAACCTCGTCCTGCAGGGAAAATTGGTACAGAGGTACTGGTAAAGCTGGTAAGGTGGAATCATCACCAGACTCCAAAGCATAAATGACAGCAGACCAAACAGGGTCTTCACGCTGAGCTTTGGCCAGATCCTGCAGGGAAAATTTCTGAATCACGGTAACAGCAGCAACAGGAATATTCCGTGAAAGTGCATCAGCAACATGGTTCGCACGCCCGGGGACATGCTTTAGGGTTGGATTGAATTCCTCGATCGTGAGGAACCATCTGGCTAGGCGACCTGACAGATTCTTGCCCTAAAAAAGCTGAGTGACAGCAGTGTGGTCCGTGTAGACTATAATAGGATATCCAAAAATGATATCACGGAAGTGCTTTAAAGCCCACACCACTGCCAGGGCCTCTAAATGAGTAACAGTGTAACGGGACTCAGGCTTGTTAATAATGCGACTAGCATATGCAATAACATGAGGTCTACATCCATCTACTTGTTGCATGAGTACAGCTCCAATACCTGTACCAGAAGCATCTGTACAAATAGTAAAGGGGATACTATAATCAGGGAAAGCCAACACAGGTGCTTCAGTAAGAGCAAGCTTCAACGAATCAAAACTTGTTTGATGGACATCATGCCACTGGAAGGAAGAGTCCTTCTTGAGAAGGCGAGTGAGAGGGGAAGCAATTGAAGCAAAGTCTTTAATGAATGCACGATAGTATCCTCCAAGTCCAAGGAAGGAACGTACATTTTCAACTGACTTCGGTATAGGGAAGTCTCTGACTGCCTTGATCTTTTCACCAGTGGTATGGATACCATGCTTGTATACAACATGACCTAGGAACTGGATACTAGCCTTGAAAAAGGAACACTATGGTAAGTAAGTTTCAACCCAGCTTCAGCAAAACGTTCCAAGACCATGAACAACTTAGAAAAGTGGCTCTTCATATCTTTGGGAACTAGAATCAAATCATCCAGGTAAACAAAAAGTCCATTCCCAATTAAGCCATGAAAAATGGAGTTGACTAAACGCTGGCAAGTCAAAGGAGCATTCCGCAAACCCATAGGGCAACGAAGCCATTCATAGTGCCCACTGGGAGTCGAGAAGGCCGTGATCTTACGAGACTTCTCCTCCAGGGGTATGTGCCAAAAACCTGCTTTTAAATCTAAAGTGGTGAACACTGTATTACCATTGCCAATGGACTGAAGAAGCTCGCTTAAGATAGGCAGAGGATAATGATCTGGAAGAGTGACCTCATTGACTTTCCTGTAATCAACAACAGGACGAAAAGATCTATCTTTCTTAGGCACCAGGAGAAGAGGCGAGTTCCACTCGGAGTGGGACTCCTGTACAACACCTTCACTCAACAAATCGTCAACCAAGGACTGGGCTATAAGCCGACGAGAGTGAGGTAGCCTGTAAGAGGGGACGTAAACAGGACGAGTGCCTGGCTGAAGATCAATTCTATGAACCACACGATCCGTAACCCCTAACGGATCACCTGGTAAAGCCAAAGCCTGACGGTGGGTAACTAGCAGGTCAAGGAGACGAGGCGTCTCTTCAGGAAAATCAGTCTCGCCTACAAATGTGGCAAACTCAGAAGCTAAGTGAGCAGGATCACGTGTTGGAGGAGACTGTAGAACAGAAGCTGCTATAATAGGCGAATCCTGGAAAGAAGCAACGTGTACCTCCTCAAAGGAGCCTAAGTGACTGCCAGGAGAGAGAGGAATAGGAGCACCCGTGACATTGGTTACCATCGCTGTGGTAACATGATCCTCACGAATAGTGGAGAGAGTTCCTTCTAGGGCAAGCCGACGAATACGAATAGAGTCAGGCAAAGAGAGAACGTCAGACCCAATCGGGGCACCTGAGACGCGCACTGGAACTCGAACAGAACTTGAAGGTGCAATAAGATGCTCTCCTACAACAACAGCAGCACAATGAGCAACAGGGGTAGAGCGCTTAGAAGTTGGGACAGGCACATGTGCAGACTGAGCAAGCACAGGAGAATCACAAACAGAAACTGGCCTATCCGAAGCAGAGATATAAAATTGCAGAAAGTCACTACACGGCGACTAGGAGAAATATCTATGCTATGAGCTGTAAGAGCATCAATACCCAAGAGACAATCACACTTAAGGGCAATGCCAGAAACAACAGCAAAAGTGACATTGAAGACTGTAGCATGCGAGGGAAACTGTAAGGGAAGACAAACAGATCCAAGAACAAGCAAGGGAGAACCTTGCACAGAATGCAAATTATTACAGAAGGGAGATAAAGGGAGATTATACAATTCCCGTAGAGCAAAGTAAGCCTTTCTACTTAAGAGACTACATTTTGCACCAGTATCTACAGTGACAGAAAGAGGCGTATCCCTAGTAAGAAATAGAAAGGTAAGTAATTGAGAAGACTCAACAGCCACAAAGGGAATTATTTGAGACCGAACATTGCTGGTCAACTCTTTGGGTTGGGAAACACGCGCTGGGGAAAATGGGATTGACGAGGCTGGTGAGAAATCTCATCCCTAAGGATATGGCAATAACTGAGTCTACCTGGAGGTTCTACTCTGGAAAGGTCATGCGACAGATTAGAAGAAACAGTAGGTACACTCCTGCGAACAGGGGACAGTCTTGATTTGTGTACCTGGCGCCTACGGCGGTAACAAAAGTCGCTCGAATGACCAGACCTGTTACAAAAGGTACATAACAGGGGAGGGGGGGGTAACTGTAGATTGAGGGGAACTATGAGTAGGAACTGTAGACTGAGAGAACTGAGGAGAACAAGGGACATGACCATGTTGATGAGCATTGCTAATACACAAGGAACTAGACGGTACTTCCCCTAGTTTACGAGAAAGTTGTGACGCAAAAGACAATAGAGTCTCATCAGGCTTATACATGAGAGAAGATGCTGCTCTTCTCTCAGAAGGCACCAAAAAAAGGATGTAAAACACAAATTCCAATATAAGACGAAATCTATCTACAGAGATATTACCATTATCTACCCAATCTGACTGTGAAAGTGACTCTAAAGCGTCAACAGCAAGGATACTGGCCTGAGCTTGCGCCCGTCTATAATCAAGAGTGCCCAGTCGGGATACGAGAGTATCAGCCAGTTTGAAGCACCAATGGAACGCACCACCACCAAGAGTATCTGAAAAAAGTTTAAGGAAGTTAGACCTAAAGGTGTCATAATTATAGTTCAGAGATTTAGGATCTAAACACGACGCCGAAAGTAACTCCGATGCTAAAGAATTTGGCACAATCTGGGACCTCACAAAGGAGATCTTTTCAGGCCCCGTCGAAACATTGGACTGGACAATGGCGTCCTCACATTGGCGGATAAAATCAGCCGCTCTATAATGAGGATCTTGACCAGAAAATTGCACCACCGACGGGTTTTGATGGAGCAACGTCAACTTGTGAGCCATTGTCTCAGATGAGCTTAGCGGACTGATAAACGAAGGCCTCTTAGACTTAGACATGATAGGAGATGACAACCTTAACCCACTTCGTAAAAGCATATGAAAACACTGACACCAAGCAAATACAACACACTAGCATAAGCATGAAATAATGTAAAAAAAAAAAAATAATAATAATAATAATAATAATAATATAGAGAAATCACATGGACATGGGACACGAACGTAAGAAAAATTATATAATTCATACAAACAGAAGCATTGCAAAACAGAAACAATGCGATACATATATCAATAATGAAGAAAAAAAATGTAGGAAGACCGTAATTAGCAAAATAACGTAAATGTACAATGTATAATGCACTACGTACGTAAATGGACACTAGACTCACTGCGGGATAACATATATTTTTTTGTATAAATTCACAATATATGCACAAAGTCTAAAAACAATGACAATACAAGTATGCCGAAGGCAAAAATTACATAAAGTCTGTGGCACTTGCGAAACACAGGTCTGGGGACGCCACCAGCGGACGACGACTACTTGTTGAAGAATACACTGCACAAATATGTCTGTCCAAAATCCTCCACCATCCAGGCCCAAATTACAGCTGAGAACACACACAGGAACACAAGGCGATCCAGTGACAAGGGCAGACGACGATGATGCCCGAGAAGAGCGGAAAAAAAAAAATCACCTCGCGCACTCTGAGAAAAATGTTTCTGTGCCGAAATACTAACTTAAGTCACTGTGTCCTGAGCACTATCACGTCTAATATATTAATTAAGTTCCCTGAAAAAAAATACCTGGGCTGGAAATGAAAAAAAAAAAAAAACGCTATCACCGGCCGGCAATTTTCAAATGTCACACAATTCGAGTTCTGCATAGAATATAAGCACAATAAATGTTTATCCGCTGCCACCATTTAATGTTCTGGGTGGCAAAAGAATACCCAAAGAAAAGTCAATGGCACAAAGTATTTAAATACACATAATGGCACAAACACAAAATACGTGAAACCGTTGTCAAGGCGGCTTGAAAACTGACGCCACGCTCACTCATTTCGCGCCAAAAACAAACTGCACATCGCATCTGCGATATCTTACAATAACAAAATACATTGTAATGCATAAAATAAATGTATAACATCATAATATAAATTATGTAAACAATAAATACATATATA